>NW_006408947.1:1424491-1434307 GCF_000296735.1 Chrysochloris asiatica | reverse complement strand
AAGATTTACAGCCTTGGAAACCCTGTGCAGGCTCACTATGAGTCGGAACTGACTCCATGGTGCTTAACAGCAACAATACATTAGTGTAAGGTGGAGTCCTGGTGTGGCGCTGTGTGTTAATGTGCCAGACTGTAAAACCATTTGAACTGCAAGATAGGTTGGTGGTTCAAACTTACCAGCTGCTCCTTGAAAACTCTATACGGGGTTGCTATGGGTCGGAACCTACTCAAAGGCACTTAACAACAATAATTAGTGTAAGATATGCCTTAGGAAATATAAAGGAATAGATTAAGTAAACTGCAAAGAGACCAGAGTTGGGGGAAATGCTGCACCACATGAGATCTCCAAGGAACTAAAGATGGAGACAGGGACCTCCCAGAACCAACAGAGATAAAAAGCCTTACCCTTGAGCCAGCATCCTAAATTTAAGACTTATAGCTTCTGAAACAGTGAGAAAATAAATTTGTACTTCTTATAACCATCTACATGTGCTATATCTGTTATGTTGTTGTTGTTAGGGGCCATCGAGTCGGTACCGACCCATAGCAACCTTATGTACAGCAGAACGAAACACTGCCCGATCCTGGGCCAACCTCACTACTGTTGCCACACTTGAGTTCATTGATGCTACCACTTGGTCCAATCCATCTCTTTGGGGGTCTTCCTCTTTTCCTCTGACCTTACCAAACATGATATCCTTCTCCAGTGATTGGTCTCTCCAGACAATATGTCCGAAGTATGAGAGACGAAGTTTGGCCGTCTTGGCCTAGAAGGGGTGCTCTGGCTGCACTTCTTTCAAAACGGATCTATTGGTTCTTTTGGCAGCCCATGGCACTTTCAATATTGTCCTCCAACACCGTAACTCAAAAGCATCAACTCTTCTATGGTCTTCCTTATTCACTGTCCAGTTTCCGCATGCATATGAGGTTATTGAAAATACCGTGGCTTGGATCAGGTGCACCTTAGTCCTCAAACTAACATCTTTGGTCTTCAACACATGAAAAGGGTCTTGTGCAGCAGATTTGCCTCTGCAGTACGTCATTTGATTTCTTGACTGCTGCTTCCGTGAGTTTTGATAGTTGATCCAGGAAGAATGAAGTCTTGACAACTTCAATCTTTTCTCCATTGATAAGAATGTTGTTTATTGGTCCAGTGGTGAGGAATTTTGTTTTCTTGACATTGAGATGCAACCCATACCAAAGGCTGTGCTCTTTGATCTTCTTCAGTAAATGTTTTAAGTCCTCTTCACTTTAAGCAAGCAAGGTTGTATCATCTGCATATCGCAGGTTGTTAATGAGTCTTCCTCCAATCCTGATGCCACGTTCCTCTTCGTAGAACCCAGCTTCTTGGATTATTTGTTCAGCATACAGGTTGAGTAAGTATGGTGAAAGAATACAACCTGTTGCACACCTTTTTAAATTTTAAACCATTCAATGTTCCCATGTTCTCTCAACAACTGCTTCTTGGTCCAGGTATAGATTCCCGATGAGCACAATTAAGTGTTCCGGAATATTCATAATTTGCAATGTTGTCCATAACTTGTCATGATCCACACAGTTGAAAGCCTTTGTGTAGTCAATAAAGCACAGGTGGAAACATCTTTCTGATATTCTCTGCTTTCAGCCAACATCCATCGGACATCAACAATAATATCCCTCATTCCACGGCCTCTTCTGAATCTGGCTTGAACCTCTGGAAGTTCTCTGTCAATGTATGATTGTAGCAGTTTCTGTATTACCTTTAGCAAAACTTTATTTGCTTGGGATATCAAAGAGATTGTCTTATGATTTCCGTATTCTGTTGGGTCACCTCTCTTTGGAATGGGCACAAATATGGATCTCTTCCAATCAGTTGGCCAGATAGTTGTCTTCCAAATTTCTTGGCAGAGATGAGTGAGTGCCTTCTGTGCCACCTCAATTTCTTGAGAGATTTCAACTTTTATTCCATCAATTCCTGGTGCCTTGTTCTTTGCCAATTCCTTCAATGCACCTTGGACTTCCTCCTTCAGTGTCATGGGCTCTCTCGATCATATGCTACCTCTGGAAATGGTTGAACATTAACCATTTCCTTTTGGTGCAGTGACTCTGTGTATTCCTTCCATCTTCTTTTGATATACTGTCTGCATCATTCAATAATTTGCCCAGAGAATCTTTCAATAACAAAAGTCGAGGCTTGAATTTTTTCTTCAGTCCCCCCAGCTTGAGAAATGCTGAGCACACTCTTCTTTTAGGTGTTCTGATTCCAGATCTTTGCATATTTTGTTGTAGTATTTGGCTTTATCTTCTTGAGCTGATCTTTGTAAGTTTCTATTCAGCTCTTGGGCCTCCTCGTTTCTTCCATTTGCTTTAGCATCTCTATGCTGGAGAGCAAGTTTCAGTTTCTCTTCAGACATCCATTTTGAACTTTTCCTTCTTTCTTGTCTTCTCAATGTATTTTTGCTTTCTTCATGTATGATATTCTTGATGTCATCCCACAACTCTTCTGGTCTTCGGTCTTTAGTGTTTAATGTGCCAAATCTGTTCTTCAAATGATCTCTAAATTCAGGTGCAATATAGTCAAGGTCATATTTTGGCTCTTGTGAACTTGTTTTCATTTTCTTCAGCCTCAGTTTGAATTTACATATGAGTAATTGATGGTCTGTTGCATCGACTGCCACTGGCCTTGTTTTGACTGATGATAGGGAGATTTTCCATCGTCTCTTTCCGCAGATGTAGACAATTTGATTTCTATGTATTCCATCTGGCGAGGTCCAGGTGTATAGTCATTTCTTAAGCTGTCTAAAGAAGGTATTTGAAATGAACAAATAATTGGTTTTGCAGAATTCTATCATGTGATCTCCAGCATTATTTCTATCACCAATGTCATATCTTATAACTACTGATCCCTCCTCTTTGCTCCCAGCATTTGCATTACAATCACCAGTAATGATCAATACATCTTGATTTCATGTTTAATTGATTTCAAATTGGAGAAGTTGGTGAAATTCTTCTATTTCATCCTCACTGGCTTTAATGGTTGGTATGCAAATTTGAATAATAGTGGTGTTAACTGGGCTTCCCTGTAGGCTCATGGATATTATCCTATCACAGACAGTGTTGTACCTCATGACTGATCTGGATATGTTCTTTTTGACAGTGAATGCAACACCATGTATTCTTCTTTAATTTGTCACTCCTGACATAGTAAACCATGTGGTTGTCAGATTCAAAATGGCCAATACCAGTCCATTTCAGCTCACTAATGCCTAAGAGATCAATGTTTATACATTCCATTTCATTTTTGACAACTTCCAATTTTCCCAGATTCATACCTCGTACATTCTGTGTTCCGATTTTCAGTGGATGTTTACAGCTGTTTCTCTTCATTTTGAGTTGTGCCCCATCAGCAAATGAAGGTCCTGCAGGCTTTTCTCCCATGGGCTTTACTCCACTTGCATCATCACGGTCAACTCTACTTTGAGGAGGCAGGTCTTCCCCAGTTGCATTTTGAGTGTCTTCTAACCTGAGCGGCTGATTTTCCTGCACTATATCTGACAGTGTTTCTCTCCTATTCATAAAGTTTTCAGTGACTGAATATTCAGAACTAGTTCGTCACTCTTTCTTCCTAGTCTGTCTTCGTCTGGAAACTCATCTGAAACCTGTCCACCATGTGTGACCCTGTTGGTATTTAAAATACCAGTGGCATAGCTTTCAGAATCATAGCAACTCACAAGCCACTGCAGTACGACAAACTGACAGATGAGCAGTGGCTGTTTCTGTTATAGCAGTACTGATATATTGTTACACATTGTACACAATGTGCCTTCAGTTGATTTATGCATTTTCCTTTTTTTTTTTACTTAAATGATTATGAGTATTACAGTTGATTGTCCTACTTTGTTCTCTTAACCTACCTAGTGGTATATGTGTGTAATGAAACAAATTGAGTAACTTGAATTGAATTTTCTCTTTATGTTTGTTTTCCTATGTGCTTGAGGGCCATAATTTCTACAATACTAAGTACTCAGAGATTAAAATTACGACATATTTGTCAGATTTATCAAATTAATTTTTAAAGATAGTCTTCTGCTTAGAGTTTATTTGTATATGATGTGTACTACATTTTATAAGTAGCATTGGTCATACATCACTTATTTTTCAGCTTTTCATAAGGCGTTTCAGAGACAAGAATATAGAAGGATCAAGTACCCTGCAGCACACTTTGATCTTACTTCTACTTAGAGGTTAGGTCTCTCAGGAAATCTGCAGTGGGACTATGTAAGTTATAGTTCTCATTCAATTTAGATATATTCTGTAATTCTTTTAAAACCTGCGTTATAAGTCAGTCTATATATATAAAATACCCTCATATTTATATACAAAGTTGCAGACATGTTTTATTCATTTTATGTTTTCTAGATGTTACATTTATTTTTCTACAAACATACTTTGAGGCTAAATACTTTCTGCAGATCACAAATGACCTGCTGTTGCATTTTAGACCAATGATTTGTTGTTGTTAAGTGCTGTAGAGTTGGCTCTGACTCATAGCGACCCTGTATAGGGTTTCTGAGGAGTGGCTGGTGGGTTTGAACTGCCAACCTTGAGGTTCAGACTAACCTTGCAGTTCAGTGCATTACCCTGCAGCACCATACCAGGACCCCAATGATAAACAGTGATAAATAATGAACTATAAAAAGTTTTACATTAAGAAGCGTAATTACATATATTCCTAAAGCTGAACTTACATGTGGGAATGTGGGGGAACATATGCCTTGAGTGGGATGGAGGAAATGAACAACTGCCTAACTAATTATATCAATATAATATATCTTGACCCCAGTAGAATGGCAGATGCTATAGCCAAATTACTCTCTTACACTGCAAGTATTTATTAGAATTTTAAAATTATTTTCTATGATGTTGTTAAGTGCCATTGAGTTTGCTCCTACTGATAGCAACCCTATGTAGGGTTTCTAAGACTGTAAATCTCCATGGGAACAGAAAACCTCATGTTTTTTTATTTGCTAAGCAGATACTAGGCTTAAACCGCAGGCCTTGTGGTTAGCAATCCAGTGCTTATCCTACAGTGCTCCCTCAGTGACATTGGTGGTGGTTGTGTACCATGGTGTTGGTTCTGAGTCATAGCAACCCCGTATAGGGTTTCTGAGGTTGTAAATCTTTATGGGAACAGAAAGCCTTAACTTTCTCCCATTGAATGACTGGTAGTTTCAAACTGCTGACCTTGGGGTTAGCAGCTCAACTCATGACCACTACGCTGTTAGAATTCTTTTCAATGACATGTTAATTTATGAAAGATTCTTACATATTTAACAATCTGAACTAATACCATTTATTTTTTAATTTGTATTACTGTGATTTCGGGAGTGCATGGCTGTATTATGATATGCACCGGACCGTGAACCACAAAGTCCCTGCTTTGAGCCCATCAGCCACTCCTTGGGAGAAAGATGAGGCTTTCTGCCCCAGCAGATTTAAAAAGCCTCAGAAACCATATATAGGGTCACTTTGAGTTGGAACTGACTTGAAGGCACTTAACAACAACAACTGTGTTTACCGTCTAGCTATTTTATTGCTTTTGTACTATGGAAAATAAATAGGTAAAAGGATATTTAAGAAGACAAGTTTATAGATTGGAAGAAAACTAAGTTTATGCACTTTATTCTTATTATTGGAGTTCATAATTTTGTTTCTTGTGTCTTGGTTCCCATGGTTACCAAACCAGACCAGTAAAACTAAAAATTTCCATTTCCCACATGTATAAAAACTATCCTGCTTCTTTTTGCTAGATGAAAAGAAAAACTTAATTGTGGAAATGTTTGACAAGTAAACAAATTAAAAAATATCATAAATCCATAATTCATGACATAAGTTAGTGGATTTGTTTAGTAGGTTGAAAATCTCAGTCAGTTGTTTTTTTATTTACTGTATTGAAAGAGAAGAAAGGAATAAACTTAAGAAATGTAACTGCTTTATCTTTGTTGGAAGTGGAAATAAACCAGCAATATAAACAATTTAATGTATAGAAACTTAGTGTGTAACTTTTTTATTGAATAGTCTTTCACTGAATAATAATATTTTGATAAGGATCAGCACTGATCTGGTTCCTATGAGGGGAAAGTTAAAGGTGTTCCAAATGTCTGACTTCTCCAAACTGCTGTACCACTTCATCATCTCTTAAACACTAACAACTCTCCCTGTCCACAGTACTTTCCCTCTCATCTTTGGGTTCAGTAATTCACTGCAGCATCTCACAGGACTTATGTTAAGTTGTTGACTTCTGGTGTGGTGTTGTAGGATCATCACTGGACTGCGAACCACAGAATCGACAGTTCAAACCCACCAGCTGCTCCTTGGAAACCCAATGCAGGGTCACTATGAATTTAACACGTCTCTCGATGGCACTTAGCAACAACAATAGGGTAAAACTCAGGGTCAGGATAAATGTGGAAGTAGCAGGAAAAACTCAGGATACAGTTCTTCAATCAGGACAGTTTTTTTCTCTGCCACTGGGCCCTGCTGAGGGCCATCTGCTTCTAAGATTTTCTCAGGCAAGTATTACAGCTTTTAGCTCCATTTCACACCTGCCTCCTGGTGCGTGCTGTCTTGCAAAGCTATCCAAAGTGCTGTTGCTGTGCTACTGCTGTGCTGCCATTTCTTACCATCTTAAAATTTCAACTCCTTCTTTCTTTATGTGTCCTTTTAAAGTCACTGTCAGGAAAGCTGGTTATGTAACAAGTTCCCTTATTAACTTCAAGGCTATCTTCCCCACCCCTGTCATGACCACAAACTTATACGTCTGTTAGATTTTCTGTTTCATTTTCAGTTTGTTTGGGTAGCTTCTGTGCTTCTAAGAATTTATCCTTTTCATCTAGGTTATCCAGTTTATTAACACACATTTGTTCATAATATTCTGTCCTTATTCTCTTTATTTCTGGCAAGTCACTTGCAATACTACCTTTTGATTTCTTATTTTGGTTATTTGCATAAGCTAAAAAGGATACCAACCATTCCTCCCGCAGCAGTCTACTCTGCTGGATTTGATAATTCATTGCAATGGCCACACATAACTCAGACACCATACTCATAGTTAAGAGATTTGTTAGGGAAGTTACCAGTCAGGAACAGAAAATGCACAGGGCACAGTTTTTTTCTGAAGAGAGCAGGCTCTCTTCAGCTGTGCCCACAGTAAAGCCTCTCTTTTCTTGACTGTGTTACTAAGCTCTTTTAAGGCTAGAGATAACTGCTCACAGGACACTCCACTATAAGCCTCAGCCTAAAGTCACCCATCTTTACTTGTTCTGTGGGTTGGGACACCCAATGCTCTATCTTGTGTCCAGTGCTTGATTCTACTGATGATGATCCCTTGTCACTCCTCAGTGTCATATCTTTCTGTCCCTAGGTCGAGGAGGTTCAGCCTGCAGGGATCTTAGGGTTTTAGGGATGCACTCCATTCCTGGCTCTTCTTTGATGGTAGTGAGAGCTCCTTTCTTCCTGCTTCTGAAATGGCTCATTTTATACACATTTAAGATTCAAGTGTTTACAGTCACAATTAACCTTGTTAATCCCTCACAACTGAATCATATCACCATGTTAGCATTGGCTCCCCACCTTTTCTTATTCTGATCCATCAGGGCAAAAACATAGTTTGGTGGGAGTTACAAAGACTGTGGATACAATAGCCATTTGAAACATATCATTGCATTACAGTATCTTTTATTTGGCTCTCGTGGATTATTTTAATTTTCTTCAGCTTTAGCCTGAACTTATATATGAGCTATGATGGTCTTTTCTACAGTCTGCCTTTGACCTTGTTTTGACTGATGATATGGAGCTCTGTTCCACTGTCTCTTCCCATACATAGAATCTCAGTTTTATTTCTGTGTATTCCATCTGGTGAGGTCCTATGTATAATTATCTTTTATGTTGTTTTATAAAGGTATTCGCAATAAAGAAGTCATTGGTCTTACGAAATGCTATCATATGATCTCCAGCATCATTTCATTATCAAGGTCATGTTTTCCAAATATTGATCCTTCCTCTTTATGTCCAAACTTTGCATTCCAATTGCCAGTCATTATCAGTACATCTTGATTGCATGCTTAATCAATTTCAGACTGAAAAAGTTGGTAGGATCTTCAATTTCATCATCACTGGCTTTAGTGGTTGGTGAGTAAATTTTAATGATAGTGGTATTCCTTGTAAACATATGGATATTATCCTATCACAGACAGCATTGTACTTCATGACAGATCTTGATATGTTCATTTTGATGATGAGTGTGATGCCATTCCTCTTCATTTCGTCATTCCTGGCATAGTAAACATTATGATCGTCAGATTCAATTTGGCCAGTATCAGTTCATTTCAGCTCAGTAATGCCTAGGATATTGATGTTTATGCATTCCATTTCATTTTTGACAACTTCTGATTTTCCTAGATTCATACTTCTTACATTCCATGTTTTGATTATTAATGAATGTTTACAGCTGTTTCTTCTCATTTCGAGTTGTACCTCATCAGCAAATGAAGGTCTGAAAGCTTTGTTCCATTTGTGTCATCATGTTCAAGTCTACTGAGGGGCAGCAATTCCCATTCATTTTTTTGAGTGCCTTGCAAACTGAGGGGCTTATTTTCTGGCACTATATTTGACACTACTCGTCTGTCAGTTTGTCGTACTGTGGTGGCTTGTGTGTTGCTGTGATTCTGGAAGCTATGCCACTGGTATTTTAAATACCAGCAGGATCACCCATGGTGGACAGATTTCATCTGAGCTTCCAGACAAAGACAGACTAGGAAGAAGGAGAAACGAACTACTTCCAAATATTAAGTATCTGAAAACCTTATGAATAGCAGTGAAACACTGTCAACACCAGATTATTGAATATTGAAACATGTTGAAGAGCATCAGATTATTGTCAGATATAGTGCCAGAAGATGAGTGCCTCAGGTTGGAACACACGCAAAATTGTACTAGGGAAGAGCTGCCTTCTGAGAGTAGAGTAGACCATGATGATGCGAATTGAGTAAAGCCCTCAGGACCTTCATTTGCTGATGGGGCACAACTCAAATGAAGAGAAATAGTTGTTGTTGTTATGAAGTGCCGTTGAGCTGATTCTGACCCATAGAGACCCCGTATAGGGTTTCCGAGGAATAGCTGTAAACGTCCATTAATAAGTGGAACATGGAATGTATGAAGTAAAAAATGAAATGTAATGCATACAGATCGATATCTTAGGCATTGGTGAGCTGAAATGGAGTGATATTAGCCATTTTGAATCTGATAATCAGATGGATTACTATGCTGAGAATGACAAAATTGAAGAGGAATGGGTCATGTTCATTATCTAAAAGAACATATCAAAATCCGTCATGAGGTACAATGCTGTCTATGATAAAATAATATCATAAGTTTACAAGGAGGACCAGTTAATATCACTACTTACTCAAATTTATGCAACAACCACTAAAGCCAGTGATGATGAAACTGAAGAATTCTGTAAACTTCTTCAGTGTGAAATTGATCAAACATGCAGTCAAGCTGTATTAATAATTACTGGTGATTGGAATGAAAAGGATTGGAAACAAAGGGGAAGAATCAGTAGTTGGAAAACATGGTCTTGGTGATAGAAATGATGCTGGAGATTGCATGATAGAATTTTGAAAGACCAATGACTTCTTCATTGCAAATACCTTTTTACCTTATATTCCATTAGTCCTTCCCTCCATTTAAGATAGTCTATTTTATCCAGTAATCTACCTGACCTTCCCACCACCTGGATCTCTGTGTTTACCTTTTTTCACATTGTAATTGTTTT
>NW_006408947.1:1385402-1423391 GCF_000296735.1 Chrysochloris asiatica | reverse complement strand
TATCTGTGGACTTAATACTTAGATGGGTATGTATTTTGGTATTTTTTATTCTTTCTGAATGCCTCCAGGTAGATGTGATCAGGAAATGGGCTTTCCTTTTCACTCTTCTTCCTGAGAAATTTCAAGATATCACTGTTGGTCATTTTGACTTAACTTAGGATTTAATTTTCAGCCTATTTCCTCTTTTGTCTGCTTGTCCCGCTACACAATCCCCGTTCAGGCCTTTTTTCTAGTTGGAAACAGTTCATGGCCGGCTGTTGTCATTTGGTTTTAATTGGAAACTGTCTCTTTACATTTCGAGGAGCTCTGTGAGCATGCATAGTAGAACCCTCCGAGGGTGGGGCTGGGGTGCCCACTAGCTCAGGCACCCCTATAGTCACCAGAATGGAGGTGCGCAGATAGCAAGAGACCAATGAACAGATAGCAAAAGAAAAGAATGTCCACACCTTTATCTCAGCAGTTCTGCTAGGTGTCTGTGGCCACTCTGATCCTTCCCCTGCGTGGTCTCACCCAAGATGGCGGCTCCTTCAGCAGCTGAGCGCCCCAGACTAGAAAGCAATGGATTTCTTGCTTCTGCCACAAATTCCCCCAGCCATGAGCCTTCCAACCTTCTAAATATTCCTTTATATTTGGTTCAGAATTCTGGGACCAGCCCCTGAGCCTGCTTGGTCGGATATTCTGTGTTGTTGTTGGCGGAGCTCCTTTACTGCACTTCCACCCTATCCGCCATCTTGTTTGTTTCACAAATACCTTTTTAAACAACATAAAAGACAACTCTCCACGTGTGCTTCACCAGATGGAATACACAGAAATCAAATTGACTACATCTGTGGAAAGAGACATTGGAAAAGCTCCATGTCATCAGCCAAAACAAGGCCAGGAGCAAACTGTGGAACAGACCAGGGGCCAACTGTGGAACAGACCATTGATTGCTCTTATGCAAGTTCAAGCTGAACCTGATAAAAATGAAAATAAGTCCACGAGAGCCAAAATGTGATCTTGAATATATCCCATCTGGATTTAGAGATAATCTCAAGAACAGATTTGGTACATTAGGCAGTAAAGACTGAAGACCAGGAGAGTTGTGTGATTAAATCAAGTACATCATGCAGGAAGAAAGCAAAATGTCATTGGGAAGATAGAGAAGAAAAAGATCAAAATGAATATCAGAAGAGACCGAAACTTGCTCTTCAGTGTATAGATGCTAAACCACATGGAAGAAGTTAGGAAGTACAAGATCTAAACAGAAAATTTCAAGGGCAGCCCGAAAAGACAAAGTCAAATATTTTAACAAAACATGCAAAGACCTGGAGTTAGAAAACCAATAGGGAAGAACAAGCCCAGCATTTCTCAAGTTGAGGGAACTGAAGAAAAAAATGCAAACCTCAACGTGTGGTATTTAAGGATTCTGTCTGGTAGCATAGTGGTTACGAATCGGGCTGCTATCCTTAGGGTCAGAAGTTTGAAACTGCCAGCTGTTCCATGGGAGAAAGATGAGGCTTTTTGCTTCTGTAAAGATTTACAGCCTTGGAAACCCTGTATAGGGTCACTGTGAGTCAGAATTGACTCCACGGCACATAACAACAACAACAACAACAACAATATGGGCAAAATACTGAATGATGAGGAAAGCATCAAAACACATTGGAAGGCCTTTCACCTCAGTCTTGAGCTCTAGCTGGTAGCCAAGTGTGTGTGCTCCAGCCTCTTCACTGCAGCTACTATTGATGTCATTTGTGTTCCCATAGTCTCATCTGTTCCATTTGTCCTCCACACACTCCAATGTCACCAGTTGCCACCATGGCGAAGCTTGAGAAGGCCAGGAAAAATCAAAGTGATTCCAAGAAGTTGGCTCCTCCCCCTAACGAGGTAGAAGACAGGATGAGGAAATGTCAGAATTTGAAGAAGAAGAAAGCAGTGGAAAAGAGGTTGTCAATACTCAGAAAAAAGACAAGAAGAATACCACACTACCATCACAGAAGGTGGTGGTTTCCCCCACAAAAAAGGTAGTGTCACATTGTCCAAGAAAGCAGCTGTCACCCCTGGCAAGAAGGCAACCGCTACACCAGCTAAGAAAACAGTTACAGCAGACAAAATACCAGCAACACTTGGCAAGAAGGGAACCACCCCACGCCAAGCAGTAGTGGTTACCTCTGGTTAGAAGGGAGGTTCTCCTCCAGTCAAGGGGGCAAAAAATGGCAAGAATGCCAAGAAGGAAGAGAGTGACAAGGAAGAGGATGAGGATGAGGATGAATTTGAGCTCATCATTACAAAAGGAGCAGCTGCCCCTCACTTAGATGATGAGGTTGATGATGGCAAAGGTGATGAGGACGAAGAGGGTGATGATGATGAGGACGAGGATGATGATGATGATGAGATAGATGACAAGGAAGATGAGGATAAAGAAATTGACTCTGAAGATGCCGTGGACACTACCCCAGCAAAAGGGAAGAAAGCTCCTGCCAAAGTGGTTCCTGTGAAAGCCAAGAGATGAGGAAGATGATGGTGATGATGATGTTGAAGAGGATGTCGCTGAGGAAGATGATGAGGATGAAGATGAGAACAACAAAGAAGAGAATGGTGAAGAAGAGGAAGAACCTATCTAAGAAGTACTGGAAAACGAAAGAAGGAAATGGCCAAACAGAAAGCTGCTCCTGAAGCCAAGAAGCCGAAAGTGGAAGCCGTAGAACCAATTACAGCTTTCAATCTATTTGTTGGAAACCTGAATTATAATGAATCTGCTTTGGAATTAAAAACTGGTCTCAGTGATTTTTTTTGCTAAAAATGATATTGTTGCCATGGATGTCAGAATTGGTATGACTAGGAAATTTGGGTATGTGGATTTTGAATCTGCTGAAGACCTGGAACAAGCCTTGGAACTCACTGACTTAAGTCTTTAGTAATGAAATTAGAGAGACCAAAGGGAAAATATACCAATTTTTTTGGCAGAGATGAGTGAGTGCCTCCTGTGCCACCTCACTTTCTCGAAAGATTTCAATTTTTATTCCATCAATACCTGGTGCCTTGTTCTTTGCCAATTCCTTCAATGCACCTTGGACTTCCTCCTTCAGAATCTTGGGCTCTTGATCATATGCTACCTCTTGAAATGGTTGAACATCACCCATTTCTTTTTGGTACAGTGACTCTGTATTCCTTCCATCTTCTCTCCATTGAGATGATGGAAAAGCTCCGTATCATCAGTGAAAACAAGGTCAGGGGCAGACTGTGGAATAGACCATCAATTACTCATATGCAAATTCAAACTGAAGCTGAAGATAATGAAAACAAGTCCACAAGAGCCAAAATATGACTTTGAATATACCCCATCTGAATTTAGAGATCATCTGAAGAACAGATTTGATACATTAAACACTAAAGACTGAAGACCAGAGGGGTTGTGGGATGACATCAAGAACATCATACGTGAAGAAATCAAAAAGGCATTGAGAAGACAAGAAAGATAGAAAAGATCAAAATGGATGTCAGAAGAGACACTGAAACTTGCTCTCCAGCGTAGAGATGCTAAAGCAAATGGAAGAAATATCATAAGACCCAGCAATCTCTCTACTTGGTAGATATCCTTAAGAAATAAGAGCCCTAGGACTAGATAATATGCATGCCCATGTTCATTGTAGCATTGTTCACAATAGTAAAATGACAGAGGCGGCCTAGATGCTCATCGGCAGAGGAATCGTTGAACAAATTTTGGTATATACACACAATGGAATATTACGCAACACTGACGAATAAAAATGAATTTGCAAAACACTCATCACATGGAGAACCTTGGAGATTGTCATGCTAAGTGAAATTAGTTGATTGGAAAGGGACATGTACTATTACATTGCTTGATTCCACTACTATATAAAGTCAAAGAAAGGTTTTGATTCTTACTTCTGGATGTAGTAGCTCAAAAGAGGGAGCTAATCTTTACAGCGAGAAATATTCCCATCCCCTTGGTACACAGCTTTGACAAGGATGGAGAAGTTAGACATGGGCTACCCAAAATGGGGTGGGGGAGCTACAAAGGCAAGAAGTGACTGGCTTACAAGCTTTCAAGAGGGAGCCTAGTTCCAGAGGGGGCAGGGGAAGGTAGAATCTCCACTGAGTGGTTTGCAATCAATTTGGATGGGGCTAATGTAAGGATAGGACTCTTGTGGTACAATAGTGAATAATTGCTATTAGGACTGCCTGTGAAGGTCAGAAATGTAAAAGTAGATATTTTGTAACAAAAGGAGGGGAGTGGTTGACTTTGCAGTCCAGGAGTGGAGGTCCCTGGAACCATCAATGGAGAAGAGTGGAGTGAGGGACCCTATCCAAAGAAGCAGTGACAGCAGAGATGGAGACATAGATGATGACATGGAGAGATGGAGTGGCTGGGGACTCTGGACTCAGGGAGGGAGAGGGGCTATGTGCTGACGGCTGTGGGTGCAGACTTGTAGGATGTACCCTTTGGTTGTTTGATGATGCATGGAGGGGATTGTAATCATGGCAGTGAAATGAAATATGATAGGATTAATGTAAAGCTGGTGTTCTCCCATGTAAACGATCACATAAGTCACAATAAAAACTTAAAAAAACAAAAAAAAAAAAGAAAGGCTTTGATTCTATAATAAACTTTCTATGATGGTTACCCAGGGTGTGAGGGAAGGGAGAATCATTCATTAGGTAGAGTGTAGACCCTTGCTAACTTAGGTGATGGGGAAGACCATTAAAAAGAAAAGAAATAAATTTTGGGGAAAAAGGAAATTGCTTTCTTTTTTAAATCATGTACTGGAAGGGAAACAATGTATATTTTGTCTTAACAAAAAAGAGCTTATACATTAAAAAAAAATCTTACCAACCTCTATAAAACAAAATGCATTCTACTTAAATGTTTGAGCAAATGTTTTTTTAAAGTTGGTGTGTTTGCCTTGAGGTTTCAACAACCATACCCAGCAGCCGCTCCTCAGTAATCCTATACACAGTCACGATGAGTTGGAACTGACCCAATGCCACTACATAACAAGTCCATAGATGTTTTAACAATGAATCTAGCGTTATTGATACTTCTTCCTTACTAGATCCAGTCAGCATAATGTCATCAACAGAATGGATCTGTGTGATGTCGAAGGGAAAATCAATAAAGATCCCTGCGGACTTAAATATAACATAATGCTAGAGTTGATGTACTTCTGAGGTAGAACAGTGAAGGCATATTGTTGACCTTGCTGAAGGCAAACTGCTTCTGGTAATCTTTCAAGACTGGAATTGAGAAAGGTATTGGCCAGATCAACAGCCGCATTCCCAGGTACCAGAAGATATATTAAATTTCTCAAGTTTTGAAACAACATCTGGATTATCAGATGCAATTTGAGATACCACCTGGTTAAGTTTGCAAAAGTCATTCTACAAGATCCACCTGGTTTTTGCACAGATCAGATAGGCAAGTTAAATGGGGTTGTGGTGGAAATCACCACCCCTGCATTTTTCAAACCCTTGACTGTGGCACTAACCTCTGCTATCACTCCAGGAAAGCAGTATTGCTTTAAAAAAAATTATTTTTTTTAAAGCTTTTTATTGTGGATTGTGTGAAAGTTTACAGGGCAGATCATCAGATTTACATTCAGCAAATCATTACAATGATTATAATCCCCTCCCCGTACCATCAGTTACCAGTATTTCTCTCTATTCACTTTAGCTTTTTTTTTTTAAACTCAGGCATATTTAATAATTTATACCACCAAAGGGCACTTTCTACATGCCTGCTTCCTGGCCACCATCTCTTAGTCCCTTTCTTCCCATGAATCTACAATCCTCAGCTGCTCCCTCTTTCCATGTCCCCATCTCTGGTGTCACTGCTTCTCTGGATAATGTCTTGCATTTCGCTTGTGCTCTTCTCACTTGATGGTCCTAGGGTCCTTTGTTTCTGGACTGTAAGATAAACTACTCTCCCGTAGTTAATCTTCTACCTTTACAATTGTGACAGTCACCATTAGTCATGATAACAGTTACTCACAATTGAATCATAAGAATCTTATCCCCATCTCTTTTAACCAGACCCATCTAGACAAGATGAAAACTATTCAGTGGGGACTCTTTCTTCCCCCTCACACTCTTAAAGTAAACTTCCCCTTGAAACATTGTAAGCCAGTCACTTCATGCCTTTATCACCCCCTCATTGTAGGTAGCCAGTGTCTAAGTTGCCCGTCCCTATCTGCCCTGTATGGGGGTAGGGGAGAGGATAGCATTGATACTCGATATGACGACTCCTTCCCTCTATGTTGGTATTTAGAGTTACTACCTCCATGAGTAAGGAGCTCTGGTAGTGTAGTGGTTATGAATTGGGCTGCGAGCCGCAAGGTCAGCAGTTTGAAACTACCAGCTGTTCTGTGGGAGCATGATGAGGCTTTCTGCTCCTGTAAAGATTTACAGCCTCAGAAACCCTGTACAGGGTCGCTATGAGTTGGAACTGAGTCCATGGCACATAAACACCACCACCACCTCCAGGAGTATAGATCAAGTTAATCAAATTATAGCATTTTACCCTCGTTTCTTTTATCAAAAATTGTTTTGTTCTTTTTTTTTTTTGTCTTTCTCTAGTCGAGTTCTGATTATCAAGCCATCGAGGCTAAGTCAAATAGGTACTGTCTGCACCTTTGAGTGTTCTTGTGCATCTCCCCTCACTTCATATCAGCTGGATGTTTCACTCTCAACTATAGCCTTCTGTGGCTATGTCCCTGTCCATAGGCTCAAGTGTCCCCAGGTCTCACTACACTTTTGACCAACCAGCAAAGCAGTATTGCTTTTGATTTACTATCTTACTAGGTTGATGTTATTAGGTACCATACTCATAGCAACCTTATGCACAACAGAATGAAACACTGACTTGTCCTGTATGATCCTCACAATAGTTGTTATGCTTGAGCCCATTGGTGCTACCACGGTGCCAATCCATCTCGTTGGTGGTCTTCCTCTTTCTTGCTGACCCTCCACTTTACCAAGCATAATGTTCTTGTCTAGAGACTGGTCCCTTATAATAATATGTGTGAAGTATGAGAGATGAAGTCTCGCCCTCGTGGCTTCTAAGGAGAATTCTAGTTGTACCTCTTCCAACACAGATTTGTTTGTTCTTCTCGCAATCCATGATGCTTTTAATATTTTTCTCCAGCACCATAACGCTATGATTTTCTATGATCTTCCTTATTCATTGTTCAACTTTCACATGCATATGAGACTATTGGAAATACCATGGCTTGAGTCAGGTGCACCATAGTCTTGACACTGACATTTTTACTCTGGAACACTATGAAGAGGTCTTTTGCAGCAGATTTGCCTAATGCAGTATATCATATGATTTTTGAGTTGATTGTGGATCCAAGCAAAATGAAATCTCTAGCTATTCCAGTCTTTATTTATCATGATGTTTATTGATCCAGTGGTGAGGATTTTTGTTTTCATTACACTGAGGTGTAACCCATATCAAAGGCTGTGGTCTTTGATCTTCATCAATAAGTATTTTAAGCCTTCTTTGATTTCAGCAAGCAAGATTGTATCATCTACATATTGCAGGTTGTTAATGAGTCTTCCTCCAATTCTGATGCCACATTTTATTCATATAATGCAGCTTCTCAGGTTATTTGCATAGGATACAGAATGAATATATATGGTGAAAGAACACAAACCTACCACACACCTTTTCCAAATTTTAAACTATTTGGTATTCCCTTGTTATATTTGAAAAACTACCTTTTGGTAGTTTGTACAGGTTCCTCATGAGCATAATAAGTGTTCTGGGATACGCATTCCTCACAATGTTATCCATAACTGGTCATGATCCACACAGTCAAAAGCTTTTGCATAGTCAATAAAGCACAGGTAAACATCTTTCTGGTATTCTTTGCTTTCAGCAAAGATCCATCTGATGTTAGCAATGATATCCTTTGTTCCATGTCCTTGTATGAATCCGGCTTGCATTTCTGTCAGTTCTCTGTCAACGTACAGTTGTAGCAGTTTTTTAATTTTCTTTAGCAAAATTTTACTTCCTTGTGACATTAATTATATTGTCTGATGATTTGCACATTCCATTGGGTCATCTCTTTTTGTAATGGGCACAAATATGAATCTTTTCCAATCAGCTGGCCAGGTAACTGCCTTCCAAATTTCTTGGCATAGATGAGTGAGTGCCTCCAGTGCTACATAAGTTTATTGAGAGATTTCAATTAGAATGCCATCAATTCTCAGATCCTTGCTATTTGTCAATACCACAGTGTACCTTGGGTGTCTTCCTTCAGTTCCTTTGACTCTTTTTTTTTTTCTTCAACTCTTCATTTTGAATTTAATGGTTTATAGACAAGATCATCAGTTTTACATTCAGCAAACACTACACTTGGCTTCATTTCAATGATTTCATTCTCCTTCATGCAAAAACAATTTTCCTGCTTCCTCCCTGTGTTTCCTATTTCTGTTCCACCAACTTTTCCATCCCTTCTCAACTTTATCCTTAGATTAATGTTGCTCTTTTGATTTTGAATAATTAACTGTTCCATCATTCATAGTGAGTATACCTTACTAGTGTTGTTGTCTCTCCTGTATACCTATCTACTGTTTGAGTTGCGCCATGAGGGTGAGTTCCTTTTCAGACCTGAAGGGTGATCAAGGGCCATAGTCTCAGCTTCCTCCAGTCTCTAACTGACCAGTAACCCCCACCCTCCACCTTAAAAAAATTTTTTTTTTTTATTGAGTTTTGTTTTACAGATTCCACCTCTCTATCAGAGACCTTCTAATGTGATTCCTTTGAGAGCATTTGATAGTGGTAGCTAGTCATCATCTAGTTCTTCTAGTCTAAGTCATGGAGACTGCTGTTCACTTGTTCCATTAGTCCATTGAATTAATTGACTCCAAGCCTCTTCAGGTCTCATCACTGTTCTTTGTTCAGCACATTGAGAGACCAGTAAGTGTATCTTAGGTGGCCAGTCATAAGCTTTTAAGATCCCCGATGTACTCACCAAAGTAGGGTGTGGAACATTGTCTTTGTGAACTATGTTGTGGCAAATGACCATGGTATTCCCTGAGACTATCGTCCTGAAGTCCCCCAGGCCTAGGAACTCATTGCCTTAAGATACTTGATAGTACTTAAGGAATTTTCATCATATTTCCTGCTATATGCTCCATTCCATTCAAAGTTGTGCTTGCTGGAAAGGTAAATACCCATGTACCAATATCCTCTTTCAAATTCTAATATATTTCTGAGACTATGTATATATATATATTCGTTGTTGTTGTTAGGTCCCATTGAGTTGGTACTGAGCAACCCCTATGCACAACAGAACAAAATACTGCCTAATTCTGGGCCAACCTCAAAATTGTTGCCATGCTTGAGCCCATTGATGCTGCGACTTTGCTAATCCATCTTGCTGAGGGGCTCTTCCTCTTTTTCTCTGACCCTCCACCTTACCAAACATGATATCCTTCTCCAGCGACCAGTCCCTCCTGACAATATGTCCAAAGTATGAGAGATGAAGTTTGGCCATCCTGGCCTCCAATGAGCGCAATTCTCCCAACACAGATCTGTTGGTTCTCTGAAAAGCCCATGGCACTTTCAATTGTCTCCTCCAACACCATAACTCAAAAGCATCAGTTCTTCTATGGTCTTCCTTATTCACTGTCCAGCTTTCACATGCAGATGTGGTTATTGAAAATACCATGACTTGGGTCAGGTGCACCTTAGTCCTCAAGCTGACATCTTTGCTCTTCAACACTTTCAAAAGATCTTGTGCAGAAGACTTGCCTATGCAATACGTCATTTGACTTCTTGACTGCTGCTTCCAGGAGTGTTGATAGTTGATTCAAGAAGAATGAAGTCCTTGACAAGTTCAATCTGTTCTCCATTGATAAGAATGTTGTTTATTGGTCCAGTGGTGAGATTTTTGTTTTCTTTACATTAAGATGCAATCCATACCAAAGGCAGTGCTCTTTGATCTTCATCAGTAAATATTTTTAAGTCCTCTTCACTTTCAGCAAGGTTGTATCATCTGCAAATTGCAGGTTGTTATTGAGTCTTCCTCCAATCCTGATGCCACGTTTTCCTTCATAGAACCCAGCTTCTTGGATTATTTGCTCAGCATACAGGTTGAATAAGTATCATGAAAGAATACACAACCCTGTCGCACACCTTTCTTAATTTTAAAACATTCAGTCTTCCCATGTTCTGTTTGAACAACTGCCTCTTGGTCCAGGTACAGATTCCTTATGAGCACAATTAAGTGTTCCAGAATACTCATACTTTGCAATGTTGTCCATAGCTTGTCATGATCCACACAATTGAAAGCCTTTGCATATCAATAAAGCACAGGTAAACATTTTTCTGATATTCTCTCCTTTCATCTAAGATCCATCAGACATTTGCAATGATATCCCTTGTTCCACGGCCTCTTCTGAATCTGGCTTGAACCTCTGGAAGTTCTCTGTCAATATATGCTTGCAGCTGTTTCTGTATTACCTTCAGTACAACTTTACTCGCATGGATTATCAAAGATATCGTCCTATGATTTCCGCATTCCATTGAGTCACCTCTCTTTGGAATGGTCACAAATACTGATCTCTTCTAATCAGTTGGCCAGATAGTTGTCTTCCAAGTTTCTTGGCACAGATGAGTGAATGCCTCCTATGCCGCATATGTGTGGCAACTCTTTCTTCCATACCCATTCAGCCTGTATCTCTGTCTATATATCTAACCATTGTTGATAGAACATTGTTGTTCCAAGGTTATGTATATATCACTATTTACATTTATTCCCTTTAGTTGTTGCATACCTTCCTGTGTCTTCACCTGTCTACATTATTGCCCTGCCTACCTCCTTTTTGTGTATTGCCCTCCCCATCTTCTGAGTTAACGTGTGTCTACCCTCTAGCCTCTGGTAGCGTAGTGGTTATGAATTGGGCTGCGAACTGCAAGGTCAACAGTTCGAAAGTACCAGCTGCTGCATGGGAGAAAGATGAGGCTTTCTGCTCCCGTAAAGATTTACGGCCTTGGAAACCCTGTTCAGGGTTGCTATGGGTCGGAACTGACTTGACGGCACTTAACTACAATAACAACACCCTCTAGCCAGTGAATTACTCTCTCTTCATTTCAACCACTGATAACCATCAAAGAATGTTTCTTTTAGTATGAAAACCTTTTCTTAAGTTTTTACAATTGTGGTGTCATCCAATATATGTCCTTTTGGACTGCCAAGTTGCTTTGAACCGCAAGGTGGGCAATTCAAATTCACCAGCTGCTCTTCAGAATATCTTGTCATGGACAAAATATTGAATGATGCAGAAAACATCAAAAGAAGATGGAAGGAATATAGAGTCACTGTACCAAAAAGAAACGGTCAATATACAACCGTTTCAAGGGTAACATATGACCAAGAAACAATGTTAGCACACTATTAATCACAGCATTATTCACAATAGCAAAAAGATAGAGACAGCCTAAATGCCTATCAATGGAAGAATGGATAAACAATCTTGGGTACATATACATAATGGAATAGAATGCAGTGTTGAAGAATAACAATGAGTTTGCAAAGCACCTCATAACATGATGAGTGAAATAGTTGTTGGTAAGTGCCTCTAGTCATTTCCAACTCATGGCAACCTTATGCACAACAGAACTAAACACTGCCCAGTCCTGCACCAACCTTACTATTGTTGCTACCCCTGAGCCATTGCTGTTGCCACTGTGCCAATCCATCTTGTTGGGGGTTTTCCTCTTTTTCTCCTACCCTCTACTTTACCAAACATGATATCCTTTTCCAGGGACTGGCCCTCTTAACACTATATCTGAAGTATGAAAGATGAAGTCTTGCCATCCTGACTTCCAAAGAGCACTCTGGCTATGCTTTTAACAATACAGATCTGTTTGTTCTTTTGGCAGTCTGTGGTACTTTCAATATTCTCCAACACCACAAGTAAATGCATCAATTCTTCTATGGTCCCTCCTATTCACTGTCCAACTTTTGCTTGCAATATGAGGTTATTGAAAATACCATAGCTTGGGTCAGGTGCACCTTAGTCCTCAAACTGATATCTTTACTCATCAACACTTTGAAGAGGTCTTGTACAGCAGATTTGCCTAATGCAGTACATTGTTTAGTTTCTTGACTGCTGCTTCCAGTGTTGATCTGAGCAAAATGAAGCTTTTGACAAAGTCAATCTTTTCTCCATTTATATGGATGTTGTTTATTGGTCTAGTAGTGAGGATTTTTGTTTTCTTTATATTGAGATACAACCCATACTGAAGGCTGTTGTCTTTGATCTTCATCAGTAAGTATTTTAAATGCTCTTCGCTTTCAGCATGCAAGATTGTATCATCTGTGTTTCACAGGCTGTTAATGAGTCTTCCTCCAATCCTGATGCCACAATTTTCTTCATATAATCAAGCTTTTTGGATTATTTGCTAAGCATACAGATTTAATAAGTATGGTGAAAGAATACAGTCCTGGCACACACCTTCCCTTAATTTTAAACCACTCGGTGTTCCCTTGCTCTGTTCAAACAACTGCCTTTTGATCTATGTACAGGTTCCTTATGAGAATAAGTGTTCTGGAATACTCATTCTTTGCAATGTTGTCTAGAACTTGTCATAATCTGCACAGTTGAAAGCCTTTGTGTAGTCAATAAAGCACAGGTAAACATCTTTCTGATATTTTCTCTTTTCAGCCAAGATCCATCTGACATCGTTTTCCATTCTACTTTCTCTTCTGAATTCGACTTGATTCTCTGGAAGTTGTCTGTCAGTGTATGGTTGCAGCCATTTTTGTATTATCTTTAGTAAAACTTTACTTGCATGAGATATCAATGATACTGTACGGTGATATTTATATTCAGTTGGGTCAGCTCTCTTTGAAATGGGCACAGATTTGGATCTCTTCTGGTCCTTTGGCTGGGTTTTCCAAATATCTTGGCATAGATGAATGAATGCCTTCAATGCCTCATCAGTTTGTTGAAATATTTCAATTTTTGTTCCATCTATTCCTGGTGCCTTGTTCTTTGCCAATGCCTTCAATGCACCTTGGATTTTTTCCTTCAGGATCATTGGCTCTTGATCATATGCTACTTCTTGAGATGATTGAACATAGACCATTTCTTCTTGGTACAGTGACTCTGTTTATTCCTTCTACCTTCTTTTGATGCTTTCTGCATCATTCAATATTTGCCCATAGAATGCTTCAGTATATCAAGTGGAGACGTGAATTTTTTCTTCAGTTCCTTCAGCTTGAGAAATGCAGAGCATGTTCTTCCTTTTTGGTTTTCTAATTCCAGGTCTTTCACATTTATTATAATATTTGACTGTGTCTTCTTGAGCTTACCTTTGAAATTTTCTGCCCAGCCCCCCTTTTTTTAAAAAAGTTTTTATTGTGAGTAAAAATTTAGGCAAGTCATCAATTTTACATTCAACAAATCATATATTTTGTTTCATTCCAATGATTGTAATTCCATCCATGTACCATCAGTTAACAGTATTTCTCTGTATTCATTTTAGCTCTTTTTTTTTTTTAAACACTCAGGCATAGTTAATAAAATTAAGCCACAAAAGGGCACATTCTACATGCCTGCCTCCTTGCCACCAGCTCTCAGTCCCTCTCTTTCCATGAATCTAGAGTCCTCAGCTGCTCCCTATTTCCATGTCCCCATCTCTGCCTCCACCTCTGGTGTCGCTGCTTCTCTGAATAGAGTCACACTTTCCACTTGTGCTCTTCTCCCTTGATGGTCCTAGGGTCCTATGTTCCTGGAATATAAGATTGACTACTCCCCCCAACAAAACTTCTACCTTTGCAATTGTGACAGTCGCAATTAGTCATGATAACAATTACTGACTGTTGAATCATAAGAATCTTATCCCCATCTCTTTTCATCAGACTCATCTAGATAAGATGAAAACTGTTCAACGGGGACTTTATCTTCCTCCACACACTCTTAAACTAAACTCCCTCTTGAAAACTTATATGCCAGTCACTTTGTGCCTTTATTGCCCCCTCATTTTAGGTAGCCAGTGTTTACCTTGCCTGTCCCTATCTACCCTATATGCAAAAGGGATAGCAATGATACTTGATATGAAGACTCCTTCCCTCTCTGTTGGTATAGGTCAAGTTCATCGAATTGTAGCAATTTACCCGGTTTCCATTATCAAAATAAATTTTAAAAAATGTTTATTGTCTTCTAGTTGAGTTCTGATTGTCATGCCATTGAGGCTATGTTAGATGGGTACTATCTGCAAGTTTGGGTGCTTTCGTGTGTCTCCCCTCACTCATATCAGCTGGATGTTTCACTCTCAGCTCTAGTCCTCCGTTGCTATGTCTTTGCCCATGGGTTCAGGTGTCCCCAGATCTCACCACACTTTGAACCTACCAGCTCTTCCTCTTCCCTCTCTCATCTCCAGGTCAACTAGAGTCTATAGAACATGGTTGAACTCAGCCCATTTCTTCATTGCTGCCTTTGCCCCTCTTCCACTCACTGGTAAACCAATATGGTCGCCAGCAAGCTTACATGCCCGTTCATGTGTTCCCTTTAAGTTTAAGTCTTGGAGGGGGGTTTGTCCCCAAGGAACTTGATTGCTTGCCTTGATGACTTCCTAGCAAACAACTTTCTTATTCCTATAGTAGCCAATCATACTGCCATTTTTGTTTTGGGTTTTCCTGCGGATCTTTCTTTGAACATGTATCTTCTGTTGCTCTAACTGTTCAGACTGGTCTGCTTGTCCTCTAGTGGGAATGCCCTACTTCAGAAAGTTCTGGATGGGGCTCAGATTTCCCCCTAAAGTCCTATATGCTGCAAAGGCTCCCTCCACAAGAGGCCATTTCACTGGGCAAGTTCTAGACCCCCTTTTAGGTATTCCAATCAGTTATACGTTGAAGATGGACTTACAAGCTTTCTGTAATCAATCATATTTTCCGACATTACTTTCTATCCTACTCAAGTGTCTATGTTTATAATAGTAGGTAAGGGAAACCAATATTCATAAGACAGTCAAACATCTTAGTATTATTTCTCCTTTTCAGACTATGCCTTGATCCCTGTATCACAGAGCCCTGTTGTTCCAAGGTTGAGCATGCATCACTATTTACCTCTATCCCACTGAGCCCATGCAAACCTATCGCAGTGTCTCTCTATCTACCTTGTTCTTTCACATCCTCCCCCTTCCTGTGTATTGCCTTCCCCAACACCTGAACTATGATGCGTCTGCCCCCTACCCTGTGCTGTACCATTACCTCCCTCCACCTCCCCCAAACCCTCACAATTCCACACCCACCAGTAACCAGCAAATAATTTTTTTTCCCCTTTTACTATAGGTATCTTTTCTTAAGCTTTTATAGTAATGGTCTTATGCAATATTTGTCCTTTTGTGACTGACTAATTTCACTCAGCATAGTGTCCTAAAGGTTCATCCACGTTATGTGGTGGCTTGCAGCTTCCTTGTTATTTTTTAAGGTAGCATAATATCCCATTGTGTGTATGTACCAAAGTTTATTTATCCATTTTTCCATTGATGGGCCCTTAGGCTGTCTCCATATTTTTGCTTTTGTGAATAGTGCTGTTATGAACACTGATGTGCATATATCTACTCATGTCATGGCTGGTATTTCTTGTGGATATATACCAAATAGAAGAATTGCTGGATCATAAGGTATTTCTATTTCCAACTTTCTGAGGAAGTGTCATACTGTTTCCAGAATGGTTGGACCATTTTGCATTCCCACCAGCAATGTAGGAGGGTCCCAGTCTCACCACATCCTAGCCAACATGTATTGTCCTCTGCATTTTTGAACTTCACTGTTATTTCTGGTGTGGGATGATATCTCATTACTGTTTTGAGTTGCATCTCTCTAAAGTTAATGATTGTGAACATTGCTTCGCATATTTGTTGGTTGCCTGAATGTCTTCCTTGATGAAGTGCCTGTTCGTGTCCTGTGCCCATGTTTAAATTGGGTTAGTTGTCTTTTTCTCCTAGACGTGTTGTAGTTTCCTATAGATTTTAGAAATTAGTTCCTTGTCTTATGTCATTGCAAAAGATTTTTCCCCATTCTGTGGTCTCCATGTTTACTCTTTTGGTGAAATCTTTTGACACACATAAGTTTCTAATTTTTAGAATGTAGTAATCATCTATTTTGTTGTCATCTTTTGTTTGTTCAATTTTACAATGTTTGGTAGTCTATGTTTTCTCTGTATCAGAGCCCTTAAATTTGTCCCT
The DNA here is from genome assembly GCF_000296735.1 of Chrysochloris asiatica. Lineage (NCBI taxonomy): Eukaryota > Metazoa > Chordata > Mammalia > Afrosoricida > Chrysochloridae > Chrysochloris > Chrysochloris asiatica. Next base: position 1,407,175 of record NW_006408947.1, on the reverse strand, counting down.
ATTTTTTTCATTGATGACCTTTGTATTCTGGGATTTCGGTCTTTAATCCATGTTGAGTTGGTTTTTGTATAACGTGTGAGGTAAAGGTCTTGTTTCAGTCTTTTGTATGTTGCTTTCCAGTTCTACAAGCACCATCTGTTGAAGTTACTTTTTCCTCCTCACCATGCAAAGTACTTAGGCCCTTTGTCAAAAATCAGTCGGCTGTAAGTGAATGGGTTAATTTCTGGATTCTCAATTCTGTTCCATTGATCTATATATCTTTCATTGTACCAGTGCCAGGCTGTTTTAACCACTGTAGCCATGTAGTAAATTTTGAAATCAGGGAGCTAGAAGCTTCCAACTTTGTTCTTCTTATAAGTAGTTCTTTGCTTATCCTGGGTCTCTTTCCTTTCCATATAAAGTTTGTAATTGTTTTTTCCATCTCGGTAAAGAATGTTGTTGAAATCTGGATTGGGAGTGCATTATATGTGTAGATTGCTTTGGTTAGTGTTAACATTTTCACAATGTTAAATCTTCCTATCCAGGAGCTTGGTATATTTTTCCATTATTGTAAGACTTTTTTGATTTCTTGTAGAAATGTTTGTAGTTTTCTTTGTATAGGTACTTTGTTTCTCTGGTTACATTAATCCCTAAATATTTCATCCTTTGGGCAGCTATTGTAAATGGTATTGCTTTCTTAATTTCCTTTTCAATGTTGTCATTATTAGTATAGAAGAATCCAATTTATTTTTGTACGTTGATCTGCTGCCACTTTACTAAATCTTCCAATGAGTTCCTGTAGTTGTTGTGCCGAGTCTCTGGGGATTTCTACGTATAGGATCATATTATCTGCAAATAAAGAGAGTTTTACTTCCTCTTTGCCACTTTGGATGCCTTTAATTTCCCTATCTTGCCTTATAACTCTGGCTAAGACTTACAACATTGTTGAATAGAAGAAGTGATAAAGGTCATCTTTGTCTGGTACCTTTGAATGCTTTTAGTTTCTCGCCTTTGAGAGTGATGTTAACTTTTGGTTTTGTATGCATGCTCTTAATTATGTTGAGGAGAGTTTCCCTTCAATTCCTACTTTGTTGAGTGTTTTCATCAGGAATGGATGTTGGATTTTGTCAAATTCCTGTTCTGCAGGAAATGTTTTGATCATGTGGTTCTTTACCTTTTTCTTATTTATATGGTGATTATTTTTCTAGTGTTGAGCTATCCATGCGTCCCTGGTATGGATCCCACTTGGTCATGATGTTTTGTTGTTGTTGTTGTTTTTTTTTTTGATGTGCTTTTGAATTCTGTTGGCTAGGACTTCGTTGATAATTTTTGTATCTATGTTCATGAGGGATATTGGTCTATAATTTTCTTTCTTAGTGATGTCCTTCACAGATTTTGTTATGAGGGTTATGCTTGCTTTTTTTGGCGTACGTGTATGTTCACAAAAACCCTCAGGAATATATAATAATTTAAGCAACCAAATGGCACATTCTACAATCTTGCCTCCTGGCCCCCAATACCCAGCCTCTTTGTTTCCATGAGTGTATAGTCCTCAGGTGCTCCCTCTCTCCATGTCCTCGTCTCTACCTCCATCACTGGTGTCGCTGCTTCTCTGGATAGAGTCCTGAATTTTGTTTGTGCTCTTCTCCCTTGATGGTCCTAGGGTCCTCTGTTTCCGGACTGTAAGATCAACTCCCCTGCTTTTGTTAACAAAACAAAACAAAACAAAACAAAACAAAACCTTCTACCTTTACAGTTGTGACAGTTGCAATTAGCCATTATAACATTTATTCACTATTGAATCATAAGAATCTTATCCTCATTCTTTTTACTAGACTCGTCTAGACAAGATGAAAACTATTCAGTGGGTCTATACCTTCCCCCACACACTTTTTTTCTTTTTTTTAAAGGTTTTTATTGTGGATTGAGTGAAAGTTTATGGGGCCGATCATAGTTTTACATTCAACAAATCATACACCTTGTTTCATTACAATGATTATAAACCCCTCCATGTACCATCAGTTAACAGTATTTTTCTCTATCCACTTTAACTTTTTTAAAAAAACAGATACAAAACAGTCAGGCATATATAATAAATTACATCTCCAAAGGGCACATTCTGCAAGTCTGCCTCCTGGCCACCAACTCTTAGTCCCTCTTTTCCCATGAATCTAGAGTCCTCAGCTGCTCTCCCGCTCCATGCCCCCATCTCTTTGTCCATCTCTAGCGTCACTGCTTCTCTGGATAAGGTCATGCATTCTGCTTGTGTGCTTCTCCCTTGATGATCCTAGAGTCCTCTGTGTCTGTACTGTAACAAAAACCACTCCCCTGTTTTTGTGACAAAACTTCTACCTTTACAACTGTGACAGTTGTAATTACTCATGATAACAATTACTCACTATTAAATTATAAGACTCTTATTCCCATCTCTTTTCACCAGGCCCATCTAGACAAGATGAAATCTGTTCATCTTTCTTTCCCCCCATACTCTTAAACTAAAACTCCCTCTTGAAACTTTGTAAGCCAGTCACTTCATTTTAGGTAGCCTATGTCTAAGTTGCCCTTCCCTATCTACCCTGTATACAAAGTAGCATTGATACTTGATGTGAAGACTCCTTCCCTCTCTGTTGATATTTAGAGTAACTACCTCTCTGAGTATAGGTCATGTTCATCAAATTGTAGCAATTTACCCTTGTTTCCTTTATTCAAAAAAAAAAAATATATATATATGTATAGTCTTCCTCTAGTCAAGTTCTGATTATCAAGCCATCAAGGCTAAGTCAAATGGGTACTGTCTGCAAGTTTTGGTGTTCTTGTGCATTTCCCCTCACTTCCTATCAGCTGGATGCTTCACTCTCAGCTCTAGCCCTCTGTGACTATGTCCTTGTCCATGGGCTCAAGTGTACCCAGGTCTCACCACACTTTGGACCAACCAGCCTTTCCTCTTCTCTCTCTCATCTCCAGGTCAACGGGAGTCAATGGACTGAGGTTGAACTCAGCCCATTTCTTCATTGCCGCCTTTTCCCCTCTTCCACTCACCAGTAGACCAGTGTGGTCACCAGCAAGCTTACATGCTTGTTTGTGTGTTCCCTTTGAGTTTCAGTCTTAGAGGGGAGTTTGTCCTGAAGGAACTTGATTGCTTGCCTTGATGTCTTCCTGGCAAACAGCTTGCTTATTCTTGTAGTAGCCAGTCATGCTGACATTTTTGTTTTGGGTTTTTCCTGATGATCTTTCTTTGAAGATGTATCTTCTGTCACTGTAGCTGTTCCAGGCTGGTCTGCTTGTCCTTTCTAGTGGGAATGTCCCACCTCATAAGATTCTGGATTCCACCTAAGGTCCTATACTCTGTAAAGGCTTTGTATGAGGTCTATTTCACTGGGCAAGTTCTAGAATCCCTTTTAGGTATTCCAATCAGTTATAGGCTGGAGATGGGCTTACAAGTTTTCTGTAATCATGTTTCCCAACATTCCTTTCTATCCCATTCAAGTGTCTATTTTACAATAGTAGGCAAGGGAAATGAATATTCATAAAACAGTTAAGGATTTTAGTATTATTTCCCCACTTCAAGCTATACCTCGATCCCTGTATCCCAGAGCCCTGTTGTACCTCTCTTCCACTTAGGACATGCAAACCTGTCTTAGTGTTCCCCTATCCTTCATCTTGTTCTTCTGCCTCCTCCCCCCTTCTTGTATTGCCCTCCCCAGTACGCGAACTAAACCCCCACCACCAAACCCCATTGTTGTGGTTACCTTATATTCCATTAACTCTTTCCTCCATTTAGGACAGTCTATTTTATCCTGTAATCTTCCTGCCCTTCCCACCACCTTGGATCTCTGTTCCTCTGTGTTTACCTTCTTTCACATTGTAATTGTTTTGATCATAGACTGACCTCCTAGATCCTCTGTTCTTATAATTTTATTCTGTTCTTGACTCTTCCATTTGTTGATTGTGTTCAGGTTGATGCTGCCATGTACGTCATTCTGTGGTTGTTGTCTGTTCTTGTTGGTTCTCAGTCCACAGAACTTCCTTTAGGATGTTTTTTTCATCACAGGGTTGGCTTTGGCAAAATCCCTTAGCTTCTGTTTATCCTGGAATGTTTTGATTACACCATCATATTTGATTGACAGCTTTGCTGGTTAGAGGATTCTTGGGTGGCAGTTTTTTTCTTTCAAGGTTTTATATATGTCTCCCCATTGCCTTCTTGCCTGCATGGTTTCTGTTGTGAAATCTGAGCTTAATCTGATTTGCTTGCCTTTGTATGTTACACTTCTCTTTTCCCTAGCTGCTTTCAGGATTCTCTCCTTTTTCTTTGATTTTGGAGAGCTTGATTATTATATGTCTTGGTGATTGTCTTTTAGGGTCTATCCTTCCTGGGGTTTGTTGAGCTTCTTGAATGCTTAGCTTTCTGCTTTTCAGGATGTTAGGGAAATTTTCTTCCAGCAGCTCTTCAACTATCTGTGGACTTGTGTGATTGATTGTTCCTATTCTGGAATGCTGATAATTCTTAAGTCATTCCTCTTCATGTTGTCCAACATGAATCTTAGGCCTTCTTCAGATTTTTTTTTTTTTATTGTTTTGTTTGTTTGCTCTTCTATCTTAGTAGTGTTGAGAAATTTATCTTCTAGCTCACTAGTTGTGTCTTCTATCTCTTCAATTCTACTCCTTTGCCCTTTCAGTGTATTGTCAATTTCTGATATTCTTTTATTAATTGTTTGGAACAGTTTCTGTATGTTTTGAACTGTTTCCAATGCTGTATCTATTTTATTTGATTGTTCCTGTAGTGCTTTCCTGACTTCTTCATTCTTTTTCTCAACTCCATTGTATAGTGTTTTGATATATTTTATAATCATTTTTCTGAATTCCTTCTCAGTCATTTCCAAAGCCTGCCCATCTCTAGTATGGAGTGTAGGTCTACTTCCAGTCACTTTATCTTGTTTCTGGACATGTGCTGATGTAGTCATCTGCTTCTGTTCTTTGGGAATATTCAGGAGTTATCTGTGGCCTTAATACTTATATGGGTGTGTATTTTGGTATTTTTTATGCTTTCTGATTGCTTCAAGTAGATGTGATCAGGAGATTGGCTTCTCTTTTCACTGTTCTTCCTGAGAAGTTTCAAGATGCCATTGTTGGTCATTGTAACATAACTCAGGATTTAAGTTTTGACCTCTTTCCTTTTTAGTCTGCCCGTCCTGCTCTACAATTCCCATTCGGGCCTTTTTTCTAGTTATAAACAGTTCAGGGCTGGCTGTGGCCGTTTGGTTTTAAGTGGATTCTGTCTCTTTAAATTTTGAGGAGATCTGTTTGCATGTGTATTAGAACCCTCTGGGGACAGGGGTGGGGTGGCCACCAGCTTAGGCACTGCCTCTAGTCTCCAGAATGGAGGTCCACAGATAGCAAGAGACCAGTGAACAGATACAAAAAAAAAAGAATGTCCACACCTTTATCTCTGTGGTTCTGTCAGGCATCCATGGCTGCTCTGATCCTTCCGCTACTTGGTTTGCCCAAGATGGCGGCTCTGGGAGCAGCTGAGTGTCTTGAATTAGAAAGCAATAGATTTCTTGCTTCTGCTATAAATTCCCCTAGCTGTAAGCCTTCCAACCTTCTCAATATTCCTTTATATGTGGTTCAGAGTTCTAGCACCATCCCCTAAGCCTGCTTGGTCCCATATTCTGTGTTGTTGATGAGGGAGCTCATCACTGCACTTCAAACCAATCTGCCATCTTGTTTATTCTCCCACACACACTTTTAATCTAAACTTCTTCTTTAAAAATTGTAAACCAGTCACTTTGTGTCTTTATCGTCCATTTTAGGTAGCCAGTGTCTTAAGTTGACCATCCCTATCTATACTGTATCCAGAGGGAATAGGATTGGTATTTGGTGTGAATACTCCATCCCTCTCAGTTGGTATTTTGAGCTACTTCATCCATAAGTGTAGATCAAATTCATAAAATTGTAGCAATTTACAGTCATTTCCTTTACCATTAAAAAAAATCTTCTAGTTGAGTTCTGATTCTCAAGCCATCGAGGCTAGGTCAGAGGGGTACTATCTGCAAATTTGGGCATTCTTGTGCATCTCCCCTTACTTCATATCAGCTGGATGCTTCAGTCTTAGCACTAGCCCTCCATGGCTATGTCCTTGTCCATGGGCTCAGGAGTACCCAGGTCTCATCACATTTTGGCCCAACCAGCTCTTTCTCTCCTCTCTCATATCCAGGTCAACGGGAGCCTATGGAACATGGTTCAACTCAGCCCATTTCTTCATTGTGGCCTTTCCCCGTGTTCCACTCACCAGTAGACCAATGTGGTCACCAGCAAGTTCGCATGCCTACTCATGTGTTCCCTTTGAGTTTCAGTCTTAGAGGGGGGTTTGTCTTGAAGGGACTTGTTTGCCTTCATGGCTCCCCATTAAAATACAGTTTTACCTTCCTTCGAGTATAGGTCCAAATTTGTTTGCAGATGTTCAAATGCTTTTCTTTACGCTCTTCAGTGTTTTGTTTTGGTACCCATCTCACACTGACTTTTTGAAACTGAAATCTATTTTACATTATTTATAGGCAGAACCATGGCTTATTTGAGCATGATTTATAACATATTCGACTGTCACTCGTTGAATATGTTGGACAGATTCATTTCATAAGCATTCTCAGTGTTGTAATTAGTCGTGGCTGTGGACAGAGTGTTCTAAAATACAACCATAATATCGATCATTTTTACTCAGTCTTCTGCTTGTCTTTTCTAAAAGTTGATTATATAAATTCTAGAGCCAGAGTCAGATAAATTTTGACTAACCCTTGTATTTATTCAATAAGTGTGTTAACATCAAGTTTATTGAATATCATAAAGGAATAATGGAGAATTTATAGCTTTTTAATATAAATGTGTGTGGTAATGTGGGTTATTGCACCAGACTGCAAAGTTGATTTGAACCACAAGGTCAGTGGTTCAAGCTCTCCAGCCACTCCTCAGAAACCTTATACAGGGTCGCTGTGGTTCAGAACCAACTCAACACTACTTAACAACAACAACCATACAAATGTGAATGAATTACTTGATTCTTCTTAGCCTTAGTTTCTTTGCTGTAAAATCAAGATAATTCAGTATTATATTGTTAAGCAAATGATAGTATGCTTTTGTGTATGTTGTTGTTAAGTGCCACTAATTCGATTCTGACTCCCAGTGACCCTATGTATGGTTTCCAAGCTTTCATATATATGACTATTCAAATACAGTACCTCACAAACCAAAAATTAAACTCACTGACACTGAGTCAATTCTGATTCATTATGATACTATATAGGGTTTCCAAGGCTGTCACCTTACAGGAGCATAAAGCTTCATCTTTCTCCCATGGAGCAGCTGGTTCATTTGAACTGCAGACCTTTTGGTTAACAACCCAGTGCTTATAGTGCCATCAGTGTTCTATAAGATAGTACCTAGAAGATGATAAACATTCAATAAATTATAAAAACAAAACCAACCCTGTTGACATCTACTCATTTCTAATTTATGGCTACCACATGTGGTACATAGTGTTGTGGTATGCTGTCAAGTCAGTTCTGTCTCATGATAACCTTTAGCACAATGGAACAAAACACTAACTGGTCCTGCTGTTGTTATGATTGAACCTGTTTTTGCAGCCACTCTTTCAATCTGTCTCTTTTGGGGATCTTTCTCTGTTTTTGATGACCCTGTCTACTTTCGTTGGCTTTTTCCACTTAATAACATGTCCAAAGTACATGATACAAAGTCTCACCATTTTTGCTTCTAAGGAGCATTCTGGCTGTACGTCTTTCAAGCCAAATTCATTCATTCTTCTGACAGTCCGTGATACTTGGAATATTCTGCCTCAATACCACAATTCATAGACATCAGTTCTACTCCTGTCTTCCTTATTCATTGTCCAGCTTTTACATGCATATATTGGTGTTAAGTACTAAGGAGTTGGTTTTGACTCATGGGAACCCTGTATAGGGTTTCTAAGGAGCGACTGGTAGATTTGAATAGTCAACCTTGCAGTTATCAGCCTAGTGGTTATCTTGTAGTACCACACCAGGACCCACATACATATGAGGAAATTGAAAATAATCTTTGCTTGAATTAGGCACACAGTAGTTTTCAAAGTGACATCTTTGCTCTTTTAACACTTTAAAGAAGACTTTGCAGCAGATTTGTCTAATGAAATATGTCAATACGTCCTTTGATCTCTTGACTGCTGTGTTCATGTGCTTTGAAGAGCTTTCTAGAAAAGTGTTGGTGGACATTTTATGTGTGTGTACATATATATTGTTTTCTAGTGATTGTCTTCTGCTGCATTAAACCTTTAATGATGGGAATTGTCTTTATTTCTGATGTGAAAATATGGATATAACAAATATGTCAATTTTTAAGATTCTCAAAACTCCAGATACGAAGCAGTGTTATCTTGATTTCCTCTTTTGTAGTTATGTGCTGCTCACCTCCCAACTGAATCTGAAGCACCAAATCATTATCAGGCAGTATGTCGGGCACTATTTGCAGAAACCATGGAGCTGCATACCTTTCTGACAAAAATTAAGAGTGCAAAGGAGGTAAGTACTACTGCTGTGATATTTCTTGGAATTGTAAAGATAAAACTGTATTTTCAATATCATCTATTATGTAAAAACATTATTGTAATTCTCACGATTGTTGAAAAGAATCTTGGTAAAAAGTTACTTACTTGGTGGTCGTGGTAGTGCGCCACTGACTTGGTTCCAACTCATAGCAACCCTTATAGGGTTTCTGAGGCTGTAAGTCTTTATGGGAGCAGAAAGCCTGATTTTTTTTCCCATTGTGCAACTGGTAGATTCGAACTACTGACCTTGAAGTAGTTAACAGCCAGCTTCTAATCTACTATTACCAGGGTTAATAAACCACTTAGGCAAAATTAAAACTATTTTTCAAAATATCAGTGTTAATCCCTTTTATAGAACAAATATTTTCATAAAACTTTCTTAACAAATGGGAAATAAATATTAATAGATTGATTAAAAAAATTTTTTTTTGTCCATTTTGAAACATGTTCATGTTTCTTTCAGAGGAGATAATGGCTCCAAAAGGAGTTACCATTGACATCTGATAATTTAAGTATTTTAGATTGTTGTTAAGTGCCATAAAGTTGGTTCCAACTCATAGCAACCCTGTATGGAGTTTCTGAGATTAAAAAAAAAAAAATCTTTGCTGAAGCAGAAATCTCATTTTTCTCCTGTGGAGCAGCTGGCAGACTTGAACTGCAAACCTTGTGGTTCATAGTTCAGTGCTTATTGTATGGAGCTACTGTGCTCCTGTATTTTAGAATGGGTTTATTAAATATTTAATGAAGAAGTTAGAATTAATATTCAAGTATTACAATATCTTATTTTAGATACTTATTATTTATCAATATTTGTGAGTTAACAGTGTTGATAGTCCAAAAAGGATCATTCTAATTTATTTTATTTTCACTTGCTGAGAATATATATTTTATTTTTTTAAGTTTTTATTGTGAATTGAGTGATAGTTTACATGGGAGAACATCAGTTTTATACTCATTGTTTCATTTCAATGATTACAATCCCCTCTGTGCATCATCATTCAACAGTATGTGCTTCTATTCCCTCTGTTTTTTAGTTTTGTTTTATTTTTATTTGTTTAGTTTTTTGGGGGGAAATTTACACCAAAACACTCAGGAATAGATAATCATTTAAACAACCAAAGGGCAAATTTTGCAAGCCTGCCTCTTGGTTGCCAGCACACAGTCTTTCTCTTTCTATGAGTCTAGAGTCTTCAACTGCTCTATCTGTCCATGTCATCATCTCGGCCTCCATCTCTGGTGTCACTGCTTCTCTGGATAGGGTCCCACATTTCACTAATGCTCTTCTCCTTTGACGGTCCTAGAGTTCTTTGTTCCTGAAATGTAAGATTACCTGTTGTTGTTAAGTGCCGTCGAGTCAATTCCGATCCATAGCGACCCTATATAGGGTTTCCGAGGAGCAGCTGGTGAGCTTGAACCGCTGATTTTGCAGTTCAAATGGCTTTGCAGTCTGGTGTATTAATCCATAGTGCCACACCAGGACTCCTACTCCCCCCTTTATGTTACAAAACTTCTACCTTTACAGTTGTGACAATTGCAATAGAATTTATTTTAAAAGGTGAGTCACTGTATTTTTTTTCACAGTTTATATGAACTGATATATTAAAATTTTAGCACAGATTCTGGTACTAAATATGAGCTCCGAAAATGATAGCTAATGATTATCATTTCTTTTATGAAAAAAATACAGAGTTTAAAATTTAGCACAACACACCGTTTCATAAGGGACACATATGAGGTATGTAAGCGAGGAAGGAAAATACTAAATTGGTATGCTATAGGACTAATTAGCCAAGGCAAAAAGTAGTTGGCAGATATTTCGTCTAGATAATCCTTCAGTCCTCTGTATATGTATTAGTAAGGGAGCTCTAATCTTTCGTCTGTTCTAATGATGACCCTGCTTTAAGCTATCTTTTTCTGATATGCCAGTGAAAAACCATGCATGTATTTTTAAAAATTTATAAAATTGAACCCAAGAGAGTTGGAAATGTAAAGGTAGATGTTTTATAGCAAGAAAGGGAGTGATTAACTCTCCAGTCTAGGAGCGGAGGTCTCTAGGACCATCAACGGAGAAGAGCTGAGAGCGGGACCCTACCCAGAGAAGCAGCGAGGCCCGAGATAGAGGCAGAGACAATGATGTGGAGTGATGAAACGGCTGGGGACTTTGGATCCAGAGAGGGAGAGGGACTGTGTGCTGAAGACTTGGGGGGTGGGGAGAAGTGTAGGGGGCGGGTTTGTAGGGTATACCCTTTGGTCGGTTGATGATGCACGGAGGGGATTGGAACCATGACAATGAAACAATATACGATAGAATGAATGTAAAACTAAAGTTCTCTCATGTAAACTATCATATAATTCACAATAAAACATTGTTGTTGTTGTTGTTGTTGTTAAGTGCCATCGAGTCGGTTTTGACCCATAGCGACCCTGTACAGGGAATAAAACATTAAAAAAAAAAAATTGAACCCAAGAGAAAGATCTTCAGTAGGGTGGAAAAGGATGGAGTTAACATGTTACTTCTAGATAAATTACAAATTTACCATTGCCTTGTCGTTCTTCTTGGACAAAACCAGAGAAGGTGGAATGTCATCAAAAGCTTTAGAGCAAACAACTGAAAGCACTTGCTTACGTAAGGTTTACTTAATAATAGAAAAGAAATTGCTTTTAAAAGTTCTAATTGTCTTTCTCATCTTGTTAGAGTTGTATTTGCTTCCTTAGAGAAACAAACATTAATTTTAGGGTGGAATAAATTCTTTAGGGTTAGTAAATTAAATTGGCTCTTAAAGTCCTTTCTTAAGTTCCAACTGCTGATCTTTCTTCTTTGTTTCCAACTATCACATTCCAATTACCAGTAATTATCAATGCATCTTGATTGCATGTTTGATCAGTTTCTAACATCAGATAATGGTAAAGGTCTTCAATTTCCTCATCTCTTATGCTTGTGGTTAGTGCATAAATTTGAATAATATTTGTATTAACTAGTGTTTCTTGTAGACCTGTAAATATTATCCTATCATTGACAGCATTGTACTTCAGGATAGATCTTGAAATAGTCTAAATTTTTAATGATGAATGCAGTGCCATTCCTTTTCAATTGTCATTCTGTGCATAGTAGACTATATGATTGTCTGATTCAAACTAGCCAATACCAGGCCATTTTAGCTCACTTATACTTAGCATAGTGTTTACGAGTCGGGCTGCCAACCGCAAGGTCAGCAGTTTGAAACTATCAGCGGTTCCACAGGAAAAGATGAGGCGTTCTGCCCCCATAAAGATTTACAGCCTTGGAAACCCTGTGCAGGGTCACTATGAGTCAGAACCGACTCCACGGTACTTAACAACAACAACAACATACCTATATTAATAGTCTTTGTGTATTCCATTTCATTCTGGACAACTTTCAATTCTCTTGAGATTCATACTTCATGCATCCTACGTTATGATTAATAATAGGTGTTTTCAACTGTTTCTTTCATTTTGAGTTGTATCCTATGAAAGTTTTGAAAACTGCTCCATCCAAATCATTAAGTCATTACAGTTTACTCTACTTTTGAGGAATCAGCTATTCCTTAATCTTATTTTGAGTTCCTTCCAACCTTTGGTACTATACCAGTGTTCCACTCTTACTCATAAGGTTTTCACTGCCTAATTTTTTCAGAACTGAATTGTGAAGCCTTCCTTCCTAGTAAGTAAAACATTAGAACAGATTTCAAAGGGCAGCTCTAGGCCCTGGTCATCCAAGGGCCTTTTACCTGGAAGGTTCTTTCACCTTTTCTCTTACTTAGAAAATGTGTATTTCATACGAGACTGAATTCAAAATATACATGACTGAAATTTTTTTTAGAGTGAAACAAATTTTTTTCTCTGTGTCCTTTCATATAGTACTCTACTCTAATTTCTATCATTTATCATAAGGAACATTTACCTATCTTTTCTAACTAGATTGTGACCTCCACAGAGGCAAGGACCATGCTTATATTGCTAGCACCTATGTGGCGCTGTCAGATAAGCACAAGACTGAAAAGTGAGTTTGAATCACAAGGTCAGTGGTTCAAACTCTCTAGTCACTCTTTGGAAACCCTGTACTTGGTCTCTATGAGTCAGAACTGACTTGATGGCACTTAACAACAATGCCATAGAATCAGGGACCTAAGACAACATCCTTTATAATCTCTTTAGATTTGTTGCACTTGTTGTTTCCTCATCTTAGGGCAATACTAGAGTCTCTATCATGGACATGGGTTTCTTTTTAACCTAGTAAATATCTCATATCAGTGCTAGAATTAGGTTCTGTTTAGTATATTTCTGTTTAAGAAGAGTTGCACAGTACACAGCTGTAAGTGCCCTATAATAAATTACCTGGGGTTGGAGAAGATACCGGAGACCTGCACAGCTGACTCCCACTTCCTGCGACTCTGGCCTACGTGTTCTTCATGTATCTGAAATAGAGAACTTTAGATCATGGAAACCTGAAGGGTAGAAGGCTAGGCTAGAATTCAACTTAATTTTTAGTTTTGTTTTTTTACTGAGAAAAAGAAAGGATTATTAGTGCTTTAGGTTATTTACTTTTGGTGATGTTTTACAACAAAAATAGTACTTCATTTTGTTTTTGGTGAATGTTTATGCAGTAGTTCAGGTTCCTGTTCAACAGTTTCTATGCAAGTCATTTGGTGACATTGGAAATATTCTTTACAATGTATGAAAATGTGTCTTTCCATTTTGATTATTTCATTTCCTTTAATCTAGTTTCCCTGTCACATTACATTCTCATCTTTGTTTTAAAATTAACTGTTTGGTCTCATATGTTGTTGTTAACTGCCCTCAAGTCAGTTCTGACTCATAGCGACCCTGTATAGGGTTCCTAAGGAGTGGCATGAATTTGTTTTAAGGGAGCATAGTACTATAGGTGATATTCTTTGTTGTTTGAGCCAGTTTCTTATTTAGCTATAAGGTGACTTCAGAGAGGAGTTTAGGTTCAAAGTTTGAAGGCTATCTTAGAGTAGATTCTCTTCAGATTCCTCCAGCGTTCTGGTCCACATTTGCACATTTGTTTCTTATTCTTTCAGGGCTCATCTTTTGTGACCCAGATACCATCTCATTCTATGACCTCAGGATAGATGAAGCTATGCTTCATGTACACTACTTATCCTGTAGATTTGTTTTTTCTTTGACTCTTCGGTTTCCTTCTTTTTTTCTCTCTCTCCATATGAAAAGAGACCAATGATTGTAATGTACATGGTTACTCACAAGCTTTTAAGATCCCAGACAGCATTCACCTACTAGGATGTAGAACATAGTTTTATGAATTTTATTATGCCACTTGCCACAAAATTATTGTCCTAAACCTTCAAATCCAGTGTATACCCTTTACCGTCATTTGGTGTTACTTTTCCCATCAACAAAAATAATGAATGTCTGCTATCTCCTCCATACCTAGTAACCACTAATGAGCATTAAATTTTTTTCCCCCACAGACACAGTGTTTTTAGTAGTTTGGTCTTGTGATCTTAGAATTAATAACATTTGAACTGGTGCTTGATATCTGTCAAGTAAAGTGTTAATTTTTCAATTTGTATCAAGAGGAAAAACAAAGGAAATCAATCATGGATATGTTAATGCCAAGGAAGTTATTCCAGAAATTGTGCTATCATTAGGCCTGACAACGATGGGGTGATTTCAATTTTTGTTTTTTCAAGTTTTTATTGTGAATTATGTGATAGTTTACATGGGAGAACACCAGTTTTACATTCATTCTGTCGTATTTTGTTTCATTGCAATGATTACAATCCCTTCCATTCATCATCAAACAACCAAAGGGTATACCCCATAAGCCTGTCCCCTGGCTGTCAGCACACAGCTCCTGTCTCTCCCTGAGTCCAGAGTTCCCAGCTCCTCCATCTCTCCATGTCATCATCTCTGCCTCCATCTCTGGCTTCACTGCTTCTTTGGGTAGGGTCCCGCAGTCCGCTCTTCTCATTTGATGGTCCCAGAGACCTCTGCTCCTGGACTGCAAAATTAACCACTCCCGAACCTTAAGGTCAGCGGTTCGAAACTACCAGCTGCTCCGCAGGAGAAAGATGAGGCTTTCTACTCCCGTAAAGATTTACACCCTCGGAAACCCTGTACAGGGTCGCTATGGGTCGGAACCGACTCGATGGCACTTAACAACAACAACAACAACAACATCCTCTTGTTATAAAACATCTACCTTTACACTTCCAAACCTCACAGTAAGTCCTGGTAGCAATTATTTACTGTTGTACCACAAGATTCTTATTCCTGTCTTCTTTCATCAGCCTCATCCCAACAGATTGGAAACCAATCAGTAGAGATTCTACCTTCCCCCATACTCTGTGGAACTAGGTTCCCTCTTGAAAGCTTGTAAGCCAGTAGCCACCCCCCACCCCCCCATTTTGGGTAGTCAATGTCTAAGTTGCCCATCTCTGTCAACCTGTGTACCGAGGGGTTGGAAATGATCCTCTCTATAAAGATTTGTTCCCTCTTTTGAACTGCTACGTCCATAAGTATAGGTCAAGTTCATCAACTTGTAGCAGATTCTTCTTTTTTTGCCCCTCTTCTTTCTTCTTGTAGTCGAGTTCTGATCATCCAGCCATTGAAGCCAGGTCAAGTGGGTATGAGCATTAATTTTTGTATAGTTACTTGTTCATGTCATTGAAAAAAAAGTGAGAACATACAATATTTGTTTTGTTGATATTGTTGTTATTGACTTATTTCATTCAACATAATGTCATCCAAGCTCATCTATGTTCCAAGATGTTTTGGGATCTCAGTTTTCTTTATGCTGAGTAGTATTGCATTGTGTGTATATACCTCATTTTACTTATCCATTCATCTGTTGATGGGCAGTTAGGTTGTTTCTTTTTGCTACAGTCACTAGTGCTATAATGAACACTGGTATGCATATTTCTCTTGGTTTCATTTCTTTTAGATTTCTAGAGTATATATTTAAGGCTGATTTTTAGTATCTTTTAAAAAGATTTCTATCCTTAGGTAAAGGAGCTGTGGTGGTGCAGTGAGTTTCACGTTAGGTTACTAGCCACAAACCACTCCTCAGGTGAAAGTTGAGGCTTTTTGCTCCCATAAAGGCTTGTTGTTAAGTGCCCTCAAGTTGGTTCTGACTCACAGCAACCCTGTATAGGATTTTTGAGGAGTGGCTGGTGAGCTTGAACCACCAACCTTGCAGTTCAAATGGCTTTGTAGCCTGGTGTATTAACCCATAGTGCCACACCAGGCTATAGCCTCATAAATCCTATACAGGGTAGCCATGAGTTGGAACAGACTCAACAGCACACTACCACTACCATCCTTAGGTAATTCATGTACTTGTTGGTGGTGGTAGTGGGAGATGATTTCAATTCTCTCTGCAGCTCTTAATTTCAGACAACTTAACTCATTTTAACTTATTTGACTTATGCTTATAACCCCCGGTCTCTCTCTCATTTATGTTCATGTTAGTACTTTACTCCTCATTATATTCCAGTTAACTAGATAGTATTACCTTTTCCCAGAAGATGAAGATGTTATGAATAGCAGCAGAATATTACCAGATTTAGTGCTGGAAGATGAGCCCCTCAGGTTGGAAGGCATTCAGAATTCAGCTAGGAAAGAGCTACTGTCCCATAGTAGAGTTGACTGTAATGGTGTGAATGGAGTAAGCTTTGAAGACCTTCATTTGCTGATGGGGCACAACTCAAAATGAGGAGAAATAACTACAAACATCCATGAGTAATTGTAACATGTAATGTACAGAGTATGAATCTAGAAGAATTGGAAGTTGTCAAAAACGAAATGGAATGCATAAAGATTAATATTCTAGGCATTGACATTGTTGTTAAGTGCCAGTGAGTCGGTTCCAACTCATAGCTACCCTGTATAGGGTTTCCAAGGAGTGGTTGGTGAATTTGAACTGCCAACCTTGTAGTTCAGACCAATTTGCAGTACACTGCTAATTCTGCAGCACTGTACCAGGATTCCAGCATTCGTGAGCTAGAATAGACTGGTATTGGCCAGTTTGAATCTGGCCGTCATGTTGTTTACTATTCCTGTAACAACAAATTGAAGAGAAATGGTGTCACATTCTCTTCAGGAAAAACATTGCAAGATCTATCTTGAAGTACAATACTGTCTGTGATAAGATATTATACCTACAAGGAAGGCTAGTTATTACTGCTTATTCAAATTTATCTACCAACCACTAAGTCCAGTGGTGATGAAACTGAAGAATTCTAGCAACTTTTTCAATGTGAAATTGATCAGATGTCACAGCAGCAGTGAGCTCAAGCATAACAACAGTTGTGAGGATGATGCTGGGCTGAGTAGTGTTTTTTGTACTGTTGTGCATAGGGTCACAGAGTCGGACAGTACTTGACAGCATTTAACAACAACAACAACCTTTCTTCTTCCACCTCATTTTATAGTTTGGAAAACTGAAGCATACTTTAACAAACTAATAAATAGCTGCCTAGAGGAGTCCTGGTGTGGTGCTGTAGGATAAGCACTGGACTGCAAGGTTTATCTGAACCACAAAGTTGTCAGTTCAAACTCACCAGCTGCTCTTTGGAAACCCTATACAGAGTTGCTATGAGTTGCAGTTGACTCGGCACCTAATAACAACAACAACATGAGGTAGTACAGTGGCTCTGTATGATAAGAACCAGAATGCAGACCACAAGGTCGGCTATTGGAAACTATCAGTTACTTCAAGGGAGAAATATGAGGATTTCTGCTTCTGCAGAGATTTATTGCCTTGAAAAACCCTATCTACAAGGTCACTTTGAATTGGAACTGGCTATATGGTGCCTAACAACAACAATGATTATAGAAAGAGTTAAAATTTGCACTATTTACTGTTGTAGAAATAATAATAAACCACAAAAATAACCTTGAGGAAGTGGGGCTTGATGGCAGATAGGGTAGAGGTGAAGTGAAGATCTCCGTCAGCAATACCACAGAATAGCAGACAGAGTGGGCTCATGGGAGAGCTCCAAAACTTTGAATCACATAGGTAGGAATATTAAAAAAGTTTGAAGGCTTATAGTTAGTGGAACTTGTAGCAGAAGTAAGAAATCTCATACGTTAAAATCTGCCAGGCTCAGCAGCCCAGTGCTGACAACTTGCACAAAAACAAATGGGAAGACCAAGTAAGGCAGCAAACAGACCCACCACAGAATAACACCATGGGAACCTCAGAGCAAAGGTGGACAATATACTTATTGGTTTTGCTTGGTTCTGAATTTTTTTTGTGTGTGTGTGGGTGTAATCTGTTCATTTCCACTCCCCCCCCCCACTGCCTGTGCACCTCCATTCTGGTAACTAGAAGGGGTGCCTGAGCGATTGGACACCCCCACCCCCACCACTGGTGGGTTCTTCTGCCACACATGTGCACAGATACCCTCAGCGTTTAAAGCGATAAGCAGCTCAAAATGGCCACACCTGGCCCTGAACTGTTTATTAATAGGGAAAAGGCCAGAACGGGGTATGGAGAGGGAGAGAGTTTAAAAATGAAAATTAAATCCTGAGGTACAGCATAACAACCAACAGTGGCATCTTGAAATTTATCAGATGGCCTTGAAGGTAAGCTGAAAGAGGACATTAAAGACATACTCATATTAGGCTACAGTCCTTTGTTTTTATTTCGTCTCTCGCTCACTCTCCTTTTCCACGATTATACACTACAGTATTCAATCTGTTTTTTTCCCCTTGCTTTTTTGCTGTTGCTGGTTTTTTTGTTTTGTTTGTTGTTGTTGCTGTTGTTATTCTGTTGTATTTTGGTTTTGTTCCTCCTTTTACCTATAGGGGGCTCTTTCTCTCCCTATACTACCCAAGAAGAGACAGCAATTGCTGCCATTTAGTCAAAATACAATTACACCATATAAAGCTCCACAATCCAGGCAAGAACCAGTACCAACAGGAATACACTAGGGAGGCAGACAACACCTGCGAAAGTTACTCTGAGTTAAGCAATAAAAAGAGTGAAAAAGGAAGCTTACCTCCTGATCATATCTACCTGGAGGAAATCAGAAAGCATAAAAAATACCAAAACACACACTCAATTAGGAATTAAGGCCACAGGTAAACATTAAACATGTCGAAGAAGCAAACACAGATGACCATATCAGCACATGTCCAGAAACAAGATAAAATGTCTGAGACAGATGACCTAGAGGTGGACCTGGACTCCATTCTGGAAGGAGGGCAGGCCTTGGACATGGCTGAGAAGAAATTCGCAAAAATGAATGTAAAATATTTCAAAACACTTTACAATGGAGTTGAGAAAAATAAGGACGACGTCAGGAAAATGGTACAGGAACAATAAAATAAGAGATACAGCATTGGAAACAATTCAAAACCTACAAAAAGGAATTCAAAGGATTAATAATAGAATATCAGAAATAGATAATACACTTAAAGGGGCAAAGGAGCAGAATAAAAGAGCTGGAAGGCAGAACTAGTGAACTGGAGGACACATCTCTCAATACCACTAAGATAGAAGAGCAAGCAGAAAAAAAGGATAAAAAAAATGTGAAGAAGGTCTACGATTCTTGTTGGGCAACATGAAGAGGAATAACTTAAGAATTATCGGCATTCTGGAACAGGAAGAATCACACAAGTTCACAGGAGAGATAGTTGAAGAGCTTCTAGAAGGAAATTTCTCTAACATCCTGAAAAGTGAAAAGATAAACATTCAAGAATCTCAACGAACCCCAGGAATGATAGACTCCAAAAGAAAATCACTGAGAAATATCATAATCAAGCTCTCCAAAATCAAAGATAAGGAGACAATCCTGAAAGCAGCTAGGGAAAAGAGAAGTGTTAAATACAGAGGTAAGCAAATCAGATTAAACTCGGATCTATCAGCAGAAACAATGCAGGCAAGATGGCAACAGGGAGACATATATAAAACCGTGAAAGAAAAAAACTTACCAACCAAGAATCCTTTATCCAGCAAAGCTATAAGTCAAATATGACAGTGTAATCAAAATATTCCAGGATAAACAGAAGCTAAGGGACTTTGCCAAAGCCAGCCATGCACTACAAAACATCCTAAAGGGAATTCTGTGGACTGAGAACCAACAAGAACAGACAACAACCAGAGATTGACATATGTGGCAGGACCTCCTAAAACTAAATCAACAGATTGAAGAGTAGAGAACAGAACAAAACTATAAAAACAAACTCAGAGAAACTGGGAGATCAGTCTATGTGCAAAACAATTACAATGTGAAAGAAGGTAAACACATAGGAATAGAGATCCGGATATTGAGAAGGTCAGGTAGATTACAATATAAAATAGACTGCATTAAATGGAGGGAAAAGTTAATGGAATATAAGGGAAAACTCCAAGAAAATTAGCACTTCACAACATACCAAGACAATGAAAATCCAAGAAGAACATAGAAACATTTTGAGGAAACTGATAAGGAAGAACAGAAAAAACCATGAACTCATCACAGGAAGACACGCAGAACAAAGAAAGCAGCAACACCACAAACAAATCCAAACCTAATAGCAGCAATTAATTCCTACTTATCGATAATTACACTGAATGTAAATCGATTAAATGCACCAGTTAAGAGACAGAGGGTGGCAGAATGGATAAGAAAACAAAATCCTTCAATATACTGCCTGCAAGAGACACATCTACACACAGAGACATAAACACATTAAAAGTCAAAGGATAGAAAAAACATTACCAAGCTAATTGCAATAAAAAGCGAACAGGAGTGGCAGTACTAATTTCTGATAAAATAAACTTTAAGGCAAAACCCAGCATAATAGATAAAGATGGACATTATCTCATGATTGAAGGAACAATTGAATAAGATGACATACCATTATATATATATCTATGCTCCCAATGAAAGAGTTCCAAAATATATAAAGCAAATTCTTTTAGATTTGAAGAAGGAAATAGACAAATCTATAATAATCATGAATGATTTTAATACACCACTTTTAAAAATGAATAGAACAACAAGAGAGAAACTTGACAAAGACACAGAGGAACAAAACAACACAATCACCCAACTGGACCACATAGATGTGAACAGAGCATTCAACCCAATACACATTCTTTTCCAGTGCACATGGAACATTCTCCAGAATAGACCATGTGTTAGGCCACAAAACAAACCTCCATAAATTTACAAATATTAAAATATACAGAGCATCTTCTCAGACCACAGTGCTATCAAATTAGAAATCAAAAATAGGAAGATCAAGGAAATAAAGTCAAATACATGGAAACTGAATAACATCCTGCTGAGGAGCGACTGGAGAGTAGAAGAAATGAAACATGAACTTACAAAGTTCCTAGAAACAAATGAGAAAGAAAACACAACATACCAAAATCTTTGGCACATGGCAAAAGCGGTACTGAGAGGACAATTTATTGCAATAAATGCACACATCCAAAAAGAAGAAAGAACCAAAATTAACACATTAACAGAGCATCTACAACAATTATAAACAGACCCATCGAGGGAACCTACAGCCACCAAAAAAAGAAATAATAAAGATTGTTGTTCTTGTTAGGTGCCATCAATTAGAACAGAAATAAATGAGATAGAAACATAGAAAAACAATGGAATCAACAAGACAAGAAGCTGATTCTTTGAAAGGATTAACAAAATTGAAAGACCATTGCCAAACATAACAAAACAAAAAAGGTAGAGGACACAAATAACACACATTAGAAACCACACCGTCAATGTCCCAACAGAACCAAAGGAAATCAAAAGGATAATAACAGAATACTATGAAAAGTTGTACTTAAATACATTTGAAAACTTAAAAGAGATGGTTGCATTTTTAGAAAAACATGGCCTATCTAAACTTACACAGAGTGAAGTAGAAAACCTGAACAGACCCATAACAAAAGAAGAAATTGATCAGGTCATCAAAAAGCTCCCAAGAAAAACTAAGTCCTGGCCCAGATGGCTTCACTGGTAAGTTCTACCAAACATTCATGGGAGAGCTGTCGTCAATTTTACTCAAATTATTCCAGAATATAGAGGAGGATGGAATACTTCCTAATACATTTTATGAAGCAAGCATAACCCTTATACCAAAACCAGAGAAGGACGTCACTAAGAAAGAAAATTATAGACCAATATCCCTCATGAACATAGATGCAAAAATTCTCAACAAAATCCTAGCCAACAGAATCCAGCAGCACATAAAA
>NW_006408947.1:1367587-1385282 GCF_000296735.1 Chrysochloris asiatica | reverse complement strand
CTGATAAAAACACTCAACAAAGAAGGAATTGAAGGGAAATTCCTCAACATAATTAAGAGCATATATACAAAACCAACAGCCTACATTATTCTCAATGGAAAGAAACTGAAAGCCTTCCCTCTAAAAAGAGGAACCAGACAAGGATGATGCCCTTTGTCACCACTCCTATTCAACATCGTGTTGGAAATCTTAGCAAGAGCTATATGGCAAGATAAGGAAATTAAAGGCATCCAAATTGGCAAAGAGGAAGTAAAACTCTCTCTATTTGTAGACAATATGATCCTATACATAGAAAACCTGAGACTCAGTAAAAAAAAGCTACTAGACTTCATTGTAAGATTCAGTAAAGTGGCAGGATATAAAGATCAACGTATAAAAATCAGTTGGATTCCTCTATACCAAAAACAACAGTACTGAAAGGGCATTGGGAAAGCAATACCATTTACAGTGGCCACCCAAATGATGAAATCTCTGGTAATAAATATAACCAGAGAGACAAAGGACCAATACAAAGAAAACTAAAAAACACTACTACAACAAACTGAAAGAGACCTACAAAAATAGAAGAATATACCATGCTCCTGGATAGGAAGACTTAATATGTGAAAATGTCCATACTGCCCAAAGCAATTTACACATATAATGCAATTCCAATCCAGATTCCAATGACATTTTTCAAAGTAATGGAAAAAACAATTACAAACTTTATATGGAAAGAAAAGGGACCCAAGATAAGCAGAGCACTGTTTAACAAGTAGAATAAGATAGGAACCTCTCACTCCCCGATTTCAAAATTTGTAATGTGGCTACAGTGGTCAAAACAGCTTGGTACTGATATAATGAAAGATACATTGATCACAACAATGAAATATCATCTCACACCAGCAATAACAGCAAATATCAAAAAGTAGAGGACAATAAATGCTGGCGAGGATGTGGAGAGACTGGGATGCTCCTGCATTGCTGTGGGATTGCAAAATGGTCCAACCTCTCTGAAAGCAATATGGTGCTTCCTGAGAAGGCTTGAAATAGAAATACCTTATGATCCAGCAATTCCTCTACTTCGTAATTACCCACAAGAAATATGAGCCATAACATGAGTAGACATATGCACACCACTATTCATAGCAGCACTATTTACAATAGCAAAAAGATGGAGAAATCCTAAGTGCCCATCAATTGAAGATTTGATAAACTGTTGTGTGTACACACAATTGAATATTATGCTACCTTGAAGAATAATAAGGAAGCTGTAAGCCCCCACATAACATGGATGTACCTTTAGAACATTATGTTGAGTGAAATTAGTCAGTCACAAAAGGAGAAATACTGTATAGGACCACTATTGTAAAAGCCTAAAAAAACCAACCCATACTAAAGTGGGTGAGATTTCTTTGCTGGTTACCGGGATGTGGGGGATGGGGTGAGGAGAGGGAGGGGAAGGTGGAGCACAGGGTAGGGAATAGACAAACGATAGTTTGGATGCTGGAGAGGGGGCCAATACACAAAAGCGGGGAGGGGAATGGAAGAACAAGGCAGATGGGAGAACAATTAGGCAGGTTTGCATGGGCTAAGTGGGACAGAGGTACATAATGATGTACACGCAACCTTGGAACAACAGGGCTCTGGGATACTGGGATTGAGACATGGTTGGAATGGGCAAAAGCGAGGAAACAATGTTAAGATGCTTGGCTGTCTTTTGAATCTTGGTTTCCCTTGCATACCATTATAAAAAAGACACTTCCCGGGGAGAGAAAGGAATAGCCAGAAATATCACCATAGAATGCTTGTAAATCATAACTGATTGGAATACCTAAAATGGAGCTACAACATGCCCAGTGAAGGAGGAGGCTTTCTATTGAGCCTTTGCATTACATAAGACCATAGGTGAAATCCTGAACCACATCCAGAATCTTCTGAGGTGAGAAATTTCCACTTGAAAGGACAAGCAGACCAGCATAGAGTGGCTAGAAGAACAGAAGATATTTCTTGAAAGAAAGAGTGACAGGAAAAATAAAAAACAATAGTGTCAGTCTGACTGACTACTACAAGAGCAAGCAAGTTGCTTGCCCAGGAGACATCAAGACAAGTGGTCAGGTCCCCTCAGGGCAAACCCCCTTCCAATACTAAGACTCAGTGAGAATACACGAGCAGACATGCACTGTGACTAGTGACTACGTTCGTCACCAATAAGGCGAAGTGAGGGAAAAACAGCAGTGAAGCTGTTTTTCAATACCATATTCAATAGACGGCTGTAAACCCAGGTGGAGTTCTGGTTGGCTAACGGTATAGCAAGACCTCTGGTATCCAGGGTCCAGAGTCAGTGACATAGCCACAGAGGACTAGAGTGGAGAGTGAAGCATCCAGCTGATAAGATGAGAAGGCATATGCACAAGAACACCCATACTTACAGATAATACCCACTTGACCTTTCTTCAATAGCTGGATGATCAGAACTCAACTAGAGGAAGAAAAGAGTAATCTGATAGTTGGGTGAACTGGTGAACTTGACTTACAAGTATGGATGCAGCATCTCAAAAGAGGGAACAAATTTTTACAGCGAGGATCATTACCACCCCCTCCATACCCAGAGTATACAGGGATGGGCAACTTGGACATTGGGTACCCAAAATGTGCGGCTACAGATGCAAGAAGTAACTGGTTTACAAATTTTCAAGAGGGAGCCTAGATCTAGAGGGCATGGAGGAAGGTAGAATCTCCACTGAGTAGTATCCAATCTGTGTGGGTGGGGCTGATGAAAGGAGATGAGGATCGGTAGTTTGTGGTACAATAGTGACTAATTGCTGTCAGGACTGATTGTGTGGGTTGGGAATGTAAAGGTAGACGTTTTGTAGCAAAAGGAGTGGAGTAGTTGACGTTGCAGTCCAGGAGCGGAGGCCC
Source organism: Chrysochloris asiatica (assembly GCF_000296735.1). Classification (NCBI taxonomy): domain Eukaryota; kingdom Metazoa; phylum Chordata; class Mammalia; order Afrosoricida; family Chrysochloridae; genus Chrysochloris; species Chrysochloris asiatica. Next base: position 1,382,381 of record NW_006408947.1, on the reverse strand, counting down.
CTGGGACTATCAAGGGAGAAGAGTGGAGTGTGGGACCCTACCCAGAGAAACAGTGATACCAGATATGGAGGTAGATGACGTGGAGAAATGGAGCAGCTGGTAACTCTAGACTCAGAGAGGGAGAGGGCCTGTGTGCTGACGACCAGGGGGCAGGCTTGCAGGGTAATACTTTAGTTCGTCGATGATGCATGGAGCTGATTGTAACCATGGCAATCAAACGATATACGATAGGATGAAGATGAAGCTAATGTTCTCCCATTTAAACTATCACATAATTCACAATAAAACATTAAATATATATATAATCTTGAAATATGGTAGCAGGATATGAAGACATCCCAAGACCTCAATATGGAGAAACAGAGCATTAAGGAAGACGATGTATTCACCTTATTTAGATATCTCAAATACTGGTAAGTGAAGAATACTAGATTTAGTGGTCAGCAGTTCAAAACTACCAGCTGTTCCGCGGGAAAAAAATGAGACTTTCTGCTCCCATAAAGATTTACAGCCTCAGAAATACTGTACAGGGTTGCTATGAGTTGGAACTGACTCCATGGCACATAACAACAACAACAACTTCCATTGGCAGAATTCATTTATAAACTAGTTATTTAATTTATCTCCTATCATCAGTGCTACTACTATTAATAAATAACATATAACATTTATTCTATGCTAGACATTGCATTAAGCATTTTATGTATAAGAACTCATTTAGTCCTCACCATAAGCCATATGTTAAATGCTATTAATGCTATTATTATTCACATTTCATTGGGATACAGTGAACAACAAGAAAGACATGGTTTCTGTCCTCACAGAATTTACCATCTGGTAGGAATTACAGTCTTAAACAGGCTTTTCCTATACATTAGAATGAAAGCTGTGAAGTGCATAATAGTATCTTACTTAGGCCAGGGGACCAAGGACAACTTCCAAGAAGTGGCTTGAAGCCGAGATCTTATTTTGAAGATAAAATGGTTGGCCAAAACATGTTTCAATAGGGTTTTGAATTGATTCATTCTGGTTTGACCGCCTGCTGAGAATTTGAATTTCCACCCCAGATATATTGAATGTTGTTAAGTGTTGTGGAGCTGGTTCTGACTCGTAGCAACCTAGTGTAAGATTTCTAAGGAGCCAGCTGGTGGGTTTGAATTGCGAGCGTGTGGTTAGCAGTCCAGTGCTTATCCTACTGAGCCATACCAGGACTCTAGATAAGAATCAACAATTTAACAAGATCTATAAGTAGTCCTGGAATTCTGGTGTGGTGCTGTGGGTTAATGCGCCAGACTGCAAAGCCGATTGAACTGCAAGGTCGGCGTTTCAAGCTCACCAGCTACTCCTTGGAAACCCTATACAGTGTTGCTATGGGTCGAATCAACTCGACAGCACTTGACAACAACATAAGGCGTCCTGGTGTGGTGCTGTGGGTTAATCTGCTAGACTGCAAAGCCATTTGAACTGCAAGGTCGGCGCTTCAAGCTCACCAGTCACTCCTTGGAAAACCTATACAGGGTTGTTATGGGTCGGAACCACCTCGATGGCACTGAACAACAACAGAAATAAGTATCTCCTGGGGATCTTGTTAAAATGTGGATTCTGATCAGTCATGTTATCCATGTCTGACTTCTACTGTGTGATTATTATTTCTTAGATTATCAACAGAACATTAATGAACAAGTATTTACAAAGGAAACAAACATCAATATTCTAAAATTGGCTACTGGACGATATAATTGTAACCAAAGGCACATCAGTTAAGTGGTTAACTTAAAAAATAAAGTATTCTATAAATTTGTCTGAGCAGGGTAGGAGTTGAGAAGGAGGTTTGCCCTGAGGTGGCCTAGAGGAGTTCTTGTCCTCAGGAGACCAAAATGATGTTTGTCCTCAAGGATGTAAGAGGAGGCTGGTATGACCAGCTAAGAGAAAAAAAAGATGATTATCAGTGTGGAGCTATAAGATAAACACTAGATTGCTAACCAAAAAGTTTGGCAGTTCAAGTCCACCATCTGTTCCTCAGTAGCTATACAGTGTTGATAATGAGTCTTAACTGACTAGAGGGCACTTATCAACAACATCTTATACTAAAGAAGTAAAGAATGTTTTTTTCACTTTGGGAAAGCCTTCCAGAGTTTGCTTGTGTTTCCTGACTTTGATCCTGTTCCTGTTCCTTTCAAGTTAATCCTGATGTTGTTGTTGCTACATGTCATTGAGTCAGTTCTGACTCATAGTGACTCTGTATAGGATTTCCAAGGAATAACTAGTGCACTTGAACTGCTGACCTTGCATTTCATGGTTTAAAGTGACCTGTGGTCCAGTGCATTATCCTGCAGCACCACACCAGTTCTCCCATGTTAAATCATATAACTGTGAGGAAGGTCATTGATTTCTTTGTGGACGTTGCAATAAATTATGAAATCCAGAAGAAAAGCAGAGATTACTGTGAGAATTATGGCTAGTGTCAGAATTGGTAAATGCTGGAAGAGTAGAGGTAAATCTAACCCCTACTCTGGTAGTGTAGGGCTGTGAACCACAAGGTCAGCAGTTAGAAACTACCAGCTGTTCCATGGTAAAGAAAGAGGAGGCTTTCTGCTCCTGTAAAGATTTACAGCCTCAGTAACCCTGTACAGGGTCGCTATGAGTCAGAACCGACTCCATGGCACATAACCACCACCACCTCATAAGACCACAACTTGTTTCTTAGTTTGTGATACTGTGGTGGCTTGCATGTTGTTGTGAATCTGGAAGCTATGCTACAGGTATTTTAAATACCAGTAGGATGTGCAGCCAGAGTGCTCCTTTGCGGCCAAGATGGCCAAACTTCACCTCTCATACTTTGGATATATTGTCAAGAGGGACCAGTCGCTGGAGAAGGATATCATGTTTGGTAAGGTGGAGGGTCGGAGAAAGAAAAAGAGGAAGACCCCCAATGAGATGGATTGGCCAAGTGGCAGCATTGATGGATTCAAGCGTGACAACAGTAGTGAGGTTGGCCTAGGATCAGGCAGTGTTTCGTTCTGTTGTGCGTATGGTCGCTATGGGTTGGTACTGACTCGATGGCACCTAACAACAACAGGATCACCCTTAGTGGACAGGTTTCAGCTGAGCTTACAGACTAAGACAGACTAGGAAGAAGGAGAGCCAGACTACTTCTGGATAGTCACTGAAAACCTTATGAATAGCCGTGGAACACTGTCATATAGTACCAGGATACTGAATACTGAAACATTATGAACAGCACCAGAAGGTGAGTCCTTCAGATTGGAAGGCACTGAAAACACTACTGGGGAAGAGCTGCCTCTTTAAAGTACAGTTAACCACGATGATGCTTTTGAGACCTTCAATTGCTAATGGGACACAACTCAAAATAAGAAGCAGCAGCTGTAAGCATCCATTAATAATGTGGTGGTGGTGGTAATGTGCCGTGGAGTTGATTTTGACTCATAGCTACCGTGTACAGAGTTTCCGAGACTGTAAATCTTTATGGGAGCAGAAAGCATCATCTTTCTCCCATGGAACAGCTGGTAGTTTCAAACTGTTGAATGTGTGAAATACGAATCTAGGAAAATCGGAAGTTGTCAAAAATGATATCAAACATATAAATGTTGATATTGATATTAGCCGTTAGTGAGGTGAAATGGACTGACATTGGCTATTTCAAATCTGACAAGTCACATGGTTTACTATGCTGGGAATGACAGATTAAAGAGGAATGGCATCACATTCATCATCAAAAAGAACATTTAAAGATCTGTCTTGAAGTACAACACTGTATGTGATAGTACAATATGAATACACTTACAAAGGAGACCAGTTAATACCACTATTATTCAAATTTACATACCAACCACTATAGCCAGTGATGATAAAATTGAGGACTTCTACTAACTTCTTTAGTATGAAATTGCTCACACGTGCAATCAAGATGCATTGGGAATTACTGGTGATTGGAATGCAAAGGTTAAAAACAAAGGAAGGCTCATTAGTTGGAAAATATGACCTTGGTGATAGAAACAATGTTGGAGTTTGCAGGATAGAATTTTTCAAGATGAATGACTTCTTCATTGCAAATATCTTTTTAAAACAACATAAATGACAACTAGGCACATGGACCTCACCAGATGGGATACATAGAAATCAAATTGACTACATCTGTGGAAAGAGATAGTGGAAAAGCTCCATATCATCAGCCAAAGTAAAGCCAGGAGCAGACTGTCAAACAGACCATCAATTGCTCATATACAAATTAAGGCTGAAGCCGAAGAAAATTAAAATGAATCCACAAGAGCCAAAATTTTACCCTGAATGTATTCCACTTGAATTTGGAGACCATCTCAAGAACAAATTTGGAGACCATCTCAAGTTCTCTGTCAATGTATAGTTGCAGCCATTTCTGTATTGCCTTTAGTAAAACTTTACTCGCATGGGATATCAAAGAGATTGTCCAATGATTTCCGTATTCCGTTCGGTCACCTCTCTTTGGAATGGGCACAAATATGGATCTCTTCCAGTCGGCCAGATAGCTGTCTTCCAAATTTCTTGGCATAGATGAGTGAGTACCTCCAGTGTCGCCTCACTTTCTTGAAAGATTTGTATTCCATCAATTCCTGGTACCTTGTTCTTTGCCAATTCCTTCAGTGCACCTTGGACTTCTTCCTTTAGTATCATTGGCTCCTGATCATATGCTACCTCTTGAAATGGTTGAACCATTTCCTTTTGGTACAGTGACTCTGTGTATTCCTTCCATATTTTGATGGCTTTCAGCATCATTCAGTAATTTGTCCAGAGAATTCTTCAATAACGAAAGTCGAGGCTTGAATTTTTTCTTCAGTTCTCCCACCTTAAGAAATGCTGTGCATGTTCTTCCCTTTTGGTTTTCTGATTCCAGATTTTTTGCACAATTCATTCTAATATTTGACTTTGTCTTCTTGAGCTGACCTTTGAAATTTTCTGTCAGCTTTTGTACCTCCTCATTTCTTCCATTTGCTTTAGCATCTCTATGCTGGAGAACAAGTTTCAGTCTCTTCTGACAACCATTTTGACCTTTTCCTTCTTTCTTGTCTTCTTAATGACTTTTTGCTTTCTTCCTGTATGATGTTCTTGATATTATCCCACAACACTTTTGGTGTTCGGTCTTTAGTGTTTAATGTATCAAATCTGTTCTTCATATGATCTCTAAATTGAGGTAGGATATAGTCAAGGTAGTATTTGGGCTCTTTTGGACTTGTTTTCATTTTCTTCAACTTCAGTTTGAATTTACTTATGAGCAATTGATGGTCTGTTTCACAATGTACCCCGGCCTTGTTTTCTCTGATGATATGGAGCTTTTCCACCATCTCTTTCCACAGATGTAGTCAGTTTGATTTCTGTGAATTCCATCTGGTAAGGTCCATGTGTATAATTGTGTCTTATGCTATCTAAAGATGGTATTTGAAATGAACAAATCATTGGTTTTGCTTATAGCAACTTAAATCATAGTTGTCAAAAGTAGGAGACTAAAAAAACAAAAAAATTGGAGACTAGAGGAGAGGAAAAAATATGGTAGACTAAGCAAAAAGGCTGTGCGGGCTCTCTGCAGCAAGGACATGGAAAGCCTAACAAGACAGATACAGAGGACTGTCCTAGAACTCTGTGCTCCAAAGGAATGGATAGAAAAGTGGATCAAATGCTTACTGGAAAACAGGGTTGAATAGACGTGGCAAGATACAAGGTGACTAAGAGCAGCAACAGCTGATGGAACGTTCCACAGTCATCTTGAAAGTTTGTGAACGGCTTTAGAAACAAGAAAACATGTTTGTGTTACAGAAACTTCCTTGAGCTTTGCGGAGACAGAGGTGGAATTTATTTATTCTTCTTCCTTGTTTTTCCAACCAGCATTCAAACCAGTGAATCTCCCACTTCCCAGGCGGTTGGAACCACTTGGAGGTTGTAATCTATACACAAAAATCCCAGTAGGGTAAGCTTTGATCCAAATTGGCAATGTCAACCTTGCCCAGCACTGGACTGGCTCTCACTAGAGGAGGGCACTAAAAGGATTCAAGGGGCACATAAAAAGAAAAAGGAGGAAGAAATGGAGGAAGGTGAGCATCTCAGGCCCTCCAGATACAGCATGGCCAATTTGACCTTTCATAGGCAGCCGTGAAGACAAGAGGTCAGTAGGTGGCAGAACACACCACCTATTGGCAAAGAGAAAACCATTGTTGCCAATTTTGTTTTGTTTTCTCTTTTTTGTATGTATTTTTCATTTGTATGTTTGTCCTCTTTCTTTTTCCATCACTGTACAAAAGACAACCAAGACACAGCTGTAAGCTCTACAACCCCACAAATTGGGCAACAGCCAATACCAGCTGCTATACACTAGAACAGCAACAAACATCTGATAAAAAGCACTGTGAATTGAACTGTATGAAAAGTGAATAGAGAAGCTTTATCTCATGATCAAACCCACCAGAAGGCAACTGATGAGTGCCTAAGGATGCACTAACACACATTCACCAACATAATACAAATACAACAACACCATAATGAAAACAGCAGCAATTTTCAGTTCATACACAGAAACAAGACAAAATAGCTCACAGAAACGACCAAAAGAGGAAGAGCTAGAAAATGCTTTTGGGGAAGAAAAGGCACTAGAACTACCTGAAAAAGAATTCTGTGAAATATCAAAATGTCACATTTTGATGTTTCACGGAAAAGTTGAGGAAAACAAAGAAAAATTCAGAAAAGCACTATAGGAACAATCAAGCAAAATATATACAGCCTGCAAACAAAGATCCGTATTATCAACAATAAAATATCAGAAACAGATAGTACACTGTAAAGGCGAAGGAGAAGAATCGATGAAAACCAGAATTAGCAAGTGTGTGGATAAATATCTCAATATTGCTAAGATACAAAACAATTTTTTTGATTTACAAAAAGAAAAAAAAATTGAAGAAAGCTTAAGATTCATGTGGGAAAACATGAAGAATAACCTATGAGAACTGGAAAAAAACCCAAAGAAAACCACAAAAAAACAATCAAAGATAAGCTAGAATAGTATACATATAAAATTCTCAACAAAATCCTAGCCAATAGCATTAAAAAACATAACAAAATATAGTACATCATGATCAAGTGAGATTTCATACCAGGAATGCAAGGATAATCCAAAATCCTTTTCTTTTTTTTTCTTTTTTGGTGAACAAGTATACATTCAGATAATTTTTTTTGTTTTTTAAATGCTTTATTATGAACCATGCGACAGCTCACATAGAAGGACATCAGCTTCACATTGATCCCACCGCACATAGTTTCCTTGCCATGGCCACAATACCCTCCATGCACCACCCACCAACCAAAGGGTATACCCCGCAAACCTGTTCCCCGGTCGTCAGCACACAGCCCCTCTCCGGGTCCAAAGCCCCCAGCCACTTCACCTTTCCAGGTCATCGTCTCCGCCTCCATCCCTGGCATCACCGCCTCTCTGGGCAGGATTCCTCTTCCTCCCTGATGGCCCCAGGGATCCCTGTTCCTAGACTGCAATGTCAATCACTCCCCTCCCTTTGTCACAAAATGTCCACCTTTACATTTCCAGCCCCCACAATCAGTCCTGATAACAATTATTCACCATTGTATTGCAAGAGACCTACCTGCATCTCCTTTCATTAGCCCCACCCAGACAGATCAGATACCACTCAGTGGAGATTCTACCTTGCTTCACGCCCTCTGGATCCAGGCTCCCTCCCAAAAGCTTGTAAGCCATCCACCTCTTGCCTCCGCAGCCCCCCCATTCTGGGCAGCCAGTGTCCAAGTTGCCCATCCCTGTCCTCTGTGTGTGTGGGGGGGTGGGGATGATTCTCACCGTGAAGATTTTTTCCCTCTTTTGAGCTACTGCTTCCATAGGTGCACGTCAGGTTCATCAAATTATATCAGATTATTCTTTTTTTCCTCTTCTTTCTTCTAGTTGAGCTCTGATCATTCAGTCATTGAGGCCAGGTCAAGTGGGTATTATCTGCAAGTGTGGGTGTGCTTATTTATGTGCCCTCTCTTCTTATCAGCTGGACGCTTCACTCTCCACTCTAGTCCTCTGTGGCTATGTCACTGACTCTGGGTCCAAAAGTCCCCTGGACTTGACACACTGCTGGCCAACCAGGTCTCCATCCGGTATCACAGGAGTCTACTGAGCTTTGTAGGGCTTAGCTCGCAGCTTTATTGCTGCATTTCCCTCACTTCCCCTCCTTATTGGTGATGAACGTGGTCACCAATTAGAGAGTGTCTTCCCATTGAGTCTTAGTCTTAGAAGGAGGTTTGCCCTGAGGGGGACCTGACCACTTGCCTTAATGTCTCCTGGGTGAGCCACTTGTTTGTTCTTGTAGTAATCAGTTGGTCTGCCTATATTGTTTTGTATTTTTCCTGTCGGTCTTTCTTTCAAGAAGTATCTTCTGATCTTCTGGCCGCTCCAGGCTGGTCTGCTTATCCTTTCAAGTGGAAATTTCCCCTCAGAAGATTCTGGATGCTGTTAAGTATTCCACCTATGGTCTTGTGTAATGCAGAGGCTCTGCAGGAAGCCTCCTTCACTGGGCATGTTGTAGTCCCATTTAGGTATTCCAATCAGTTATTGGCAGAAGATGGACTTACAAGCTTTCTGTGGTGATATTTCTGGCTATTCCTTTCTCTCCCCCTCCAGTGTCTATTTTATAGTGATATGCCAGGGAAACAAAGATTCAAAAGACAGCCAAGCATCTTAACATTATTTTCCTTTTCCCCATTCCAACTTTGTCTCAATCCCTGTACCCCAGAGCCCTGTTGTTCCAAGGTTGTGCATGCATCATTATTTGCCTCTGTCCCACTTCAGCTTCACATTCATCCTATCATATTTCATTTCATTGCAATGATTACAATCCCCTCCATGCATCATCAAATAACCAAAGCATACACCCTGTAGGCCTCCCTCCCCCACCCCGGCTGTCAGCACACAGCTCCTCTCCCTCCCTGAGACCTATGCCCCAGCCACTCCATCTGTCTAGGCCATCATTTCTGTCTCCATGCCTGGCCTCAATGCCTCTCCAGATAGGGTCACACTTTCCACTCTTCTCGCTTGATGGTCCCAGGGACCTCCGCTCCTGGGCTGCAAAATCAATCACTCTTCTACTTTTGCCAAAAGAAAAAAGAAAAAAATCTGCCTCTACATTTCAGACCCTCACAGTCAGTCTTGGTAGCAGGTATTCACTGTTGTATCACAAGAGTCTTATCCCCATTTCCTTTCATCATCCCAGTCCCAACAGATTGGAAATCATTCAATGGAGGTTCTGCTTACCCCTGCCCCATCTGGATCTAGGCTCCTTCTTGAAAGCTTGTAAGCCAGTCACTTATTGCCTTTATAGCCTACCCCCCTCCCCATTTTGGGTCTGGGCAGTTTCCAGCCCCTCTCAAGATATTCCAGTCAGTTATAGGCTAAAGACAGTCATACATGTTTTCCATTGTGATGTTTCTGGCTATTCCCCCCTCCCCACCAAGTGTCTGTTTCACAATAGTAGGCAAGGGAAACCAAGATTCAAAAGACAGGCAAGCATCCTAACATTATTCCCCTTTTCCCCTTTCAAGCCATACCTGAATCCCTTTATCCTGAAGCCCTGTTATTCCAAGGTTGTACATACATCGTCATTTACCTCTGTCCCGCCTAACCCATGCGAACCTGCCCAACTGTTCTCCCATCCACCTTGTTCATCTTTTGCTCCTCCCCCTTCTTGTATATTACCAGCCCCACCCCAACCCCAGCACCCAGGCTTTCCTGTGTCTGTTCCCTACCCTGTGCTCTTTCTTCCTCTACCTCCCTCCCCTCTCTCATCCAATACATACCGGTGATCAGCAATTATATCTATAGATTTTTTTTTTCTCCCCCTTTTGGTGGGTGGGTTCTTTTTCTTAGTCTTTTACAATAATAGTCTTATGCAGTATTTCTCCTTTTGTGACTTACTAATATCACTCAGCTTAATGTCAAGTTTCATCCATGTTATGTGATGGCTTGCAGCTTCCTTGTTGTTCTTCAAGGTAGCATAGTATTCCATTGTGTGCATGTACCACAATTTGTTAATCCATTCTCCAATTAATGGACATTTTGGTTGTCTCCATTTTTTTGCTATCGTAAATAGTGCTGCTATCAATATTGGTGTACATATATCTACTCGCGTTATGGCTTGTATTTCTTGTGGGTAAATACCAACTAGAGGACTTGCTAGGTCATAAGCTGTTTCTATTTCCAACCTTCTGAGGAAGCACCATTCCTACTTTGTTGAGTGTTTTTTATCAGAAACGGATGTTGGATTTTGTCAAATGCATTTTCTGCATTGATAGATATGATGATGTGGTTATTTTCCTTTTTCTTATTTATATGGTGGATTATGTTGATTGTTTTTCTAATGTTGAACCATCCTTGCATCCTTTTTTGAAACCCACCTGTGCATGATGTATTATTTTTTTGATGTGCTGTTGGATTCTGTTGGCTAGGATTTTGTTGAGAAATTTTGAATCTGTGTTAATGAGGGATATTGGTCTATAGTTTTCCTTTTTAATCATGTGCTTCCCTGGTTTTGGTATGAGGGTTATGTTTGCTTCATAAAAAGTATTAGGGAGTTTTCCATCCTCTTCTATATTCTGGAATAATTTGAGTAGAATTGGTCACAGTTTTTCCTTGAATGTTTGGTAGAACTCACCCGTGAAGCCATCTGGGTTTGGACCTCTTTTGGTTGGGAGTTTTTTGATGACCTGATCAATTTCTTCTTTTGTTATGGGTTTGTTCAAGTTTTCTACTTCATTCTGAGTAAGTCATGTTTTTCTAGAAATATATCTATATCTTCTAAGTTTTCGAATTTGTTGGAGTACAACTTTTCATAGTATTCTGTTATTATCCTTTTGATTACATTTTGTTCCATTGTGACATCGCCCATGTGGTTTCTAATGCAAATTATTGGTGTCCTCTCCCTCTTTTCTTTTGTTAGTTTTGCCAGTGGTTTGTCAATTTTATTAATCCTTTCAAAGAACCAGCTTCTTGTCCTGTTGATTCTTTCTATAGTTTTTTGGTTTTCCATCTAGTTTATTTCTGCTCTTATCTTTAGTATTTCCTTTTTTTTTTTATTGACTGTAGGTCCACTCTGCTGCTCTGCTTTTAATTGTTGGAGATGCTGTGTTAACGTGTTAATTTTGGTTCTTTCCTATTTTTGGATGTGTGCATTTATCACAATAAATTGTCCTCTCAGCACTGCTTTCGCCATGTCCCAAAGATTTTTTGGCATATTGTGTTTTCATTCTCATTTGTTTCTAGGAACTTGGTGAATTCACATTTAATTTCTTCTTTTACCCAGTCGCTTCTCAGCAGCGTGTTGTTCAGTTTCCATGTATTCAACTTTATTTCCTTGGTCTTCTTATTATTGTTTCTAGTTTTATAGCATTGTGGTCTGGAAACATGCTGTGTAGAATTTTGATGTTTGTAAATTTATAGAGGCTTGCTTTGTGACCTAACACATGGTTAATTCTGGAAAATGCTCCATGTGCACTGGAGAAGAATGTATATTGTGCTGTTATTGGGTTGAATGCTCTGTATACATCTAGGATGTCAAGTTGGTTGATTGTGTTGTTTAGTTCCTCTGTAATTTTATCAAGTTTCTTTCTGTCCCTTTTTGAAAGTGGCGTGTTAAAATCTCCCACTATAATTGTAGATTTATCTATTTGTTTCTTCGATTCTGGTAAGGTTTGCTTCATGTATCTTGGTGCTCTTTCATTGGGAACATAGATATAGTAATGTTGTCTTGCTCAACTGACCCTTTGATCATGAGATAGTGTTCTTCTTTGTCTCTTATACTGGTTTTTGTCTTAAAGTTTACTTTATCAAAGATTAGTAAAGCCACTCCTTCTTGTTTATTGTTGTAGTTAGCTTGGTAAATTTTTTCCCATCCTTTAACTTTTAGTCTGTTTTTGTCATTGTGTGTAAGATGTGTCTCTTGCAGGCAGCATATTGAAGGGTCCTGTTTTCTTGTCCATTGTGCCACTCTCTGTCTCTTCACTGGTGCATTCAATCTATTGATATTCAATGTAATTATCGATAGGTATGAATTAATTGCTGCCATTATGTTACTTTTTGGTGGTGCTGTTAGTTCTTTTGTTCTGCATGCCTTCTTGTATTGGGTTTGTGTTTTTTGTGCTATTTCTTGTCAGTTTCTTCTTAGTTTTCATGTTTGCTTTTTCTGTTTGGAAGTTCATTTTCATGGTACGTTGTGAAGTATTAACTTTCTTTGGGGTTACCTTAATGTCTACTACCTTTTCTCTCCATTTAAGAGAATCCTTTGTATCCTGTAATTTACCTAACATCCTCATGACCTCGATCTCTGTTGCTACGTTTGTCCTTTCTTTGACATTGATATAATTTTGATCTTTGGTTGACCTCCCAGCTCCTTTGAGTTCATTGTTATAGTCTTGTTATGTTCTGGACCCTGCTATCTGTTGACTGAGTTCCAGGTGGTATTGCCATGCCTGTCAATCTCTGGTTGTTGTCTGTTCTTGTTGGTTTTCAGTCCAAGGAACTCCCTTTATGGTGTTTGAAGTGCTGGGTTGGTTTTGATAAAATCTCTTAGATTCTGTTTATCTTGGAATGTGTTGATCATACCATCGTATTTGGTTGATAGTTTTGCTGGATAGGCGATTCTTGATTAGCAGTTGTTTTTTCCTTGTAGGGTTTTGTATATGTCTCCCCATTGCCTTCTTGCCTGCATGGTTTTTTTTCTGAATAGTTAGAGCCCAATCTGTTTTGCTTGCCTTTATAAGTGACATTTCTCTTCTCCCTGGCCACTTTTAATATTCTTTCCTTGTCTTTGATTTTGGAGAGCTTGATTATTATATGTCTTGGTGACTTTCTTTGGGCTCTGCCCTTCCTGGGGTGTGTTATGCTTCTTGAATGTTTATCTTCTCATCTTTCAAGATATTAGGGAAATTTTCTTCCAGAAGCTCTTCAACTATCTCCTCTGCGGACTTCTCTGATTCTTCCTGTTCCAGTATGCCAATAATTCTTAAGTTGTTCCTCTTCATGTTATCCAGCATGAATCTTAGACTCTCTCCAGATTTTTTAAACCTTTTTTCAGCTTGCTCTTCTGTCTTACCAATATTGAGAAATTTGTCTTCCAGCTCGCTAGTTCTGGCTTCCATCTCTTCTATTCTGCTCCTTTCCCCTTTCAGTATATTGTCCATTTCTGATGTCTTATTATTAATCATCTAGACCTTTTTCTGAAGGTTTTTAATGATTTCCAATGCTGTTTCAATCCTATTTGATTGCTTTTGTAGTACTTTCCTGACTTCTTCCTTGTTTTCCTCCACCCCTTTTCAGAGCATTTGAATTTGTTTCCATATCATTCTTCTGAATATTTTTCTAAGGCATATCCAAAGTCTGCTATTCCTCTTCTAGATAGCCTTTGTCTGTCTCCAGCTCAATTGTCTCAGCTACTCTCTTCTGGTTTTGGACATGTTTTGATATTGTTTGTTGTTTTTTGTTGGTCATTTCCAGTAGTTATGTGGTTTTTAAACAAAAAGGATTAAGTGGGTGTTTGTTGTTGTTTATTATTAAACTTAATTTATGTCTCCTGGTGAATATGGCTAGGTGATAGGCTTCCCTTTGCAGGTGTTGTTGGCTATTGTCTCAGTGGTGGATTATTTTGGGTTTGCTTACTTCTTGGCTATATGGCCACAATTGCTGTACTTCTTGGGTAATGTAGGGAGAAGAAGCTCCCACCTCCAGGAAAGATGAGTGATCTAAAAGACTAAAAGCAGAAGTAATATAAATGCAGAGACAAAAACCATCACTTTGGAACAGAAATAAAGCTGTGGTCAACTGTTCCGTGCTACACAGGCAATGTATGTGGAATGTAGAAGCCTCCAGCAATGGTTGAGGGTGTCTGTTCGCTCAGGCCCCTCCTCTAGTTACTACAGTCGAGGTGTGCAGGTAGATATTGAGATATTAATGGGAGAAAGATTGTCCTCTATTTTTGTCTCTGAAGGTCTGTTAGGTATCTGCATGTGCAGAGCATAATTCTGGAGATGGTTGAGTCCTTTTATGTTGGGGTTTTCTGATTATTTTATAAAGGTCCTGCACAGGGAGCTCAGGTAGTGCAGCAGCCATGAATGGGGCTGCAAACCACAAGGTCAGCAGCTCAAAACCACCAGCCACACCATAGGAGAAAGATGCATAGCCTTGGAATTCCTGCACAGGGTCACCTGTAGTCGGAACCAACTCCACGGCACACAGCCACCAAGGGTCCTACAAGAATCAATTTTAGGGCTGTGTCTTCGCAGCTGACATCATAAGTAGCTGCCAAGCTCTTCTCTCGGTACCATGGGAAAACTGTCCTGCCTGATGGCATCCGGGCTAAGCAAAGAAGGCGTGACAGGGAAAAGGAAGGAGAAATGTGTAGAGTTTCCTGCACCTCCTTTTTTTCAAATGTCTCTGCACCACTTTTAGCACCGGTTTTCTGAGCTGGTCTGGCTGTAGCCCCACCCTCTAAACTCTACCAGGGCTGGGTGGCTGCAGAGGGAGTCCCATCTTCAGATTCCTAACTCACAGTATTTTCCTTAATATCATGATTTTTTTCACTTGCGAGTGTGGGAAACCGATGTCCTGGACCTTATGGCAGATCCGGAGCTTCTTGGATTATTTGCTCACCATACAGGTTGAATAAGTATGGTGAAAGAATACAACCTTGTCACACCACACACCTTTCTTAATTTTAAACCATTCAGTGCTCCCATGTTCTGTTCGAACAACTGC
>NW_006408947.1:1360925-1366797 GCF_000296735.1 Chrysochloris asiatica | reverse complement strand
AAAACCACTCAGGCATATATAATAATTTACATCTCCAAAGGGCACATTCTGCAAGTCTGCCTCCTGACCACCAGCTCTTTGTCCCTCTCTTCCCATGAGTCCTCAGCCGCTCCCCTTCTTCATGCCCCCATCCTTCCATCTTCTCTTGATGCTTTCTGCATCATCCAATGATTTGCCCAGAGAATCTTTAAATAATGAAAGTTGAGGCTTGACATTCCACAGCTTGAGAAATGCTGAGTGTGTTCTTCCTATTTGGTTTTCTGATTCCAGATCTTGTGCACATTTTGTTGTAATATTTGGCTTTATCTTCTTGAGCTGATCTTTGAAATTTTCTGTTCATCTCTTGTACCTCCTCATTTCTTCCATTTCCTTTAGCATCTCTATGCTGGAGAGCAAGTTTCCGTGTCTCTTCTGACATCCAATTTGACCTTTTCCTTCTTATGACTTTTTACTTTCTTTATGTATGATGTTCTTGATGTCATCCCACAACTCTTCTGGTCTTTGGTCTTTAGTGTTTAATGTATTAAATCTGTTCTTCAGATGATCTCTAAATTCAGGTGGGATATATTCAAGGACATATTTTGGCTCTTGTAGACTTGTTTCCATTTTATTCAGCTTCAGTTTGTATTTGCATATGAGTAATTGAAGGTCTGTTCTACAGTTTACCATTGGCCTTGTTTTCTCTGATGATATGGAGCTTTTCCATCGTCTCTTTCTGCAGATGTAATCAATGTAATTTCTATGTATTCCATCTGGTGAGCTCCATATGTATAGTCATCTCTTATGCTGTCTAAAGAAGATATTTGAAATAAACAAATCATTGGTTTTGCAGAATTCTATCATGCAATCTCCAGCATTATTTCTGTCACCAAGGCCATATTTTCCAACTACTGATCCTTCCTCTTTGCTCCCAAGCTTTGCATTCCAATCGCCAGTAATGATCAGTACATCTTGATTGCATGTTTGATGGATTTCAGATTGAAGAAGTTGGTAGAATTCTTCTATTTCATCCTCACTGGCTTTAGTGGTTGGTGTGTAGATATGAATAATAGTGGTATTAACTGGTCTTCCCTGTAGGCACGTGGATATTATCCTATTACAGACAGTCTTGTACGTCATGACTGATCTGAATATGTTCTTTTTGACAATGAATGCAACACCATTCCTTCTCAATTTGTCATTTCCGGAATAATAAACCATGTGGTCATCAGATTCAAAATGGTCAATACCAGTCCACTTCATCTCACTAATGCCTAAGATATCAATGTTTATACATTCATTTAATTTTTGACAACCTCCAATTTTCTCAGATTCATTCTTCGTTCATTCCATGTTCTAATTATCAATGGATGTTTACAGCTGTTTCTCTTCATTTTGAGTTGTGCTTCATCATCAAATGAAAATTCCGTGGGCTTTTCTCCCACAGGCTTTACTCCATTTGCTTTCTCACAGTCTACTTTGAGGAGGCAGCTTTTCTTCAGTCGCATTTTGAGTGCCTCCCAACCTGAGGGGCTCACTTTCTGGCACTATATCTGACAGTGTTTCTGTACTATTCATAAGGTTTTCAGTGACTTCAGTACTATTCAGAAGTAGTTCGTCACTCCTTCTTCCTAGTCTCTCTTTGTCTGGAAGCTCATCTGAAACCTGTCCACCATGGGTGACCCTGCTGGTATTTTTACTGGTGGCATAGCTTTCAGAATCACAGCAACTCACAAACCACCACAGTACATCAAACTAACAGACAAGTGGTGGAAGGACAAAATAGTTAGGAATAAATTGAAGCAGACCTATAACAAGAAATCTTTTTTTTTTTTTTAAAGGAGAGAAAGATTTATAAAAATGGAAGAATATGTCATGCTCACAGATAAGAAGACTTAACATTGTGAAAATGTCAATACTAGCCAAAGCAATCTACAGATATAATGCAATCTGAAACCAGATTCCAACAGCATTCTTTAAAAAGATGGAAAAAAGAATCACAAACTTTACATGGAAAGGAAGAGACCTAAGAGAAACAAAGCACTACTTAAGAAGAAGAACAAAGGTGGAGGCTTCTCACTCCCTAATCTCAAATTTTGCTACATAGCTACAATGGTCAAAACAGCCTGGAACTGGTACATGAAAGACACACAGATCAGTGAAACAGAAATAAAAACACGAAAGTAAATCCATCCCCATACGGTCAACTAATCTTTGATAAAAGGTCAAAACACACAAATGGTGCTGACAAAACTGGAAATTGATTTGCAAAACAATGAAACAAGACCCATATCTTACAGCATACACATAAACAAACTCAACATGGATTAAAGACTTAAATGTAAAACCCAGAAATATAAAGATCATCAGTGAAAACTTAGGGAGAAAGTTAGAGACTGTAACACATGGTATATATACACTATAAAACAGTACAAAAAATATATGAACAATAGAAGACATACTAGATTACCTGAGACTTATTAAAAATTAGAAACTTATATGTACCAAAACATTTCACCAAAATAGTAAAAAGGGAGTCCACAGACTGAGGAAAATTTTTTTGCAATGACATATCAGACAAGGGAGTAATACCTAAAATTTATAGAAAAATATGACACCGCTACAATAAAAAGACCAAAAATAAATTTATTAATGGACACAGGACATCAACAGACACTTCACCAAGAAAGACATTCAGGTGGCCAAAAAACATATGAAGACATATTCACAGTCATAGCCATTTCATACATGCATATCAAAATAACAATACGATATCATGCTTATACATTAACAGCAAAGTTCAAAATAACAGAAAACCACTAATTCTGGCAAGGATGTGGAGAGTCTGAGAATCTCCTACAGTGCTAGTGAGACTATAAATAGGTTTAGCCACTCTTGAGAACAGTATGAGGATACTTCGGAAAGTTGGAAGCTGAAATAATTTATGACCCAGCAATCCTCTTCTTAGTATATAGCCACAGGAAACAGAAGTCAGGATACAAGTAGATATATGTACATCGATGTTCATTGCACAATAGCAAAAAAAAAAAAAAAGGCAACACTCTTAAGTGTCCATCAATGGAAGAATGGATAAACAGACTTTGGTACATATGCACAATGGAATACTATGTAATCTTGAAGAATAAAGTTGAATCTGGAAAACATCTGATAACATGCATGAACCTGGTAGACTTTATGCTGACTGAAATTAGTCAATGATAAAAGGACAAATATATGAGATCATTATTGTAAAAGCTGAAGGAAAGGTTTTCATACTAAAAGAAATATTCTTTGATGGTTTGTGGGAGGGGTGGCAGGGTGGGAGAATAATACACTGGCTGGAGGATAGACACATGTTAGCTCTGGTGATGGGGAGGGCAGTGCACCAGAAGAAGTCAGGCAGCAGATGAACAAGGAAGATTTAAGGAAGTATGCATTGGCTAAATGGGATAGAAGTCTACAGTGATTTATACACAACTTTGGTACACTGTGTTCTGTGAATAGATAAATGGATGGAGACATAGGCTGATTGGATAAAGTTGGGTAAAGAAAAATGTTCATGAGTTTGACGGTTTTGTGGTTACAGACATTAATATGCATGCTAGAAATGAATATTGGGAATTAAGATTAGAGAAAGCTGATAAGCCCATTTTTAGCTTATAGCTGGTTAGATTTGCTAAAAGGCGAGTTAGAATTTGCCCAGAGAAATAGTCTTCTTGTTAAGCCTTTATACAGTATAGGTTCTTAGATGGAATCCTGAGTTCACACAGAACTTTATGAGTTGTTGGGATATTCCCACTTGAAAAAACATGCAGTCCAACCTACAATGGCTGGTAGACCAGAAGATTCTTACTGAAAGAAAGGCCTGGAAAAAAAAAAAATGTGGGCTGTTTGGCTGTCTGAATATTAAACAAGCTGCTTGATTTTGAGGCATCAAGGCAAGAAACACCAGCCCATTAGAGAAACCCCATTCTAGGACTGAAACTCAAAGGGAACTCATGAGCAATCTAGTATGCTCTCTGGTGACCACCTGGATCTACCTGTGAGTTGAAGTGGGGGGAATACAGCAATGAAGGCACAGGCTGAGTTTGGTAGTGTTCCATTGATACCTGTTGACCTTAATAAGATGAGAGAGAGAAGAGGAAGATATACCTGGCCCAAAGTTGAAGGAGACGTGTGAACATCCATGACTATAGACGCTGACTTAGTCATTGTGGACTAGAGCTGAGAGTGAAAAGGCCAGCTGGTCTGATGTGCAGAGAGGCATGCATGAACTCCCAAACTTGCAGTTACTATCCATTGGAAATAGCTTGGATGGCTAAACTGAAAAGAACTCAGCCAAATGAAGATAAAGATGCTTGATAATGTGAGCAAGTGCAAACTGCTACAATTTGATGAACTGAACACCTCTGATTATGGATGTTGTTCAGCATTTCAGTCAGAATGGAA
Source organism: Chrysochloris asiatica (assembly GCF_000296735.1). Classification (NCBI taxonomy): domain Eukaryota; kingdom Metazoa; phylum Chordata; class Mammalia; order Afrosoricida; family Chrysochloridae; genus Chrysochloris; species Chrysochloris asiatica. Next base: position 1,362,369 of record NW_006408947.1, on the reverse strand, counting down.
AGATTCTTCATAACAAGGAACAAACTTATTTCCTCAGTTGATAGGCAATTTCTAGATTGCCCATCCCTATAAAAAATAAGGGGCTATAAAGGCATAAAATGGCTGGTGTATAAGGTTTCATGACTATGATTAGTTTCAGAATGAAGGGGTTAAGGTAGATCCCCACTGAATAGTTTTCATCTTTTCCAGATAGACCTGGTGAAAGGGGATGGGAGATGATAGTGACAGGATTTTATGATTAATTATGAGTTATGGTTAGCAGGATTAATTGTAACTGTCACAACTGAACTGTAGAAGATGAGTAACTAAAAAGGGGGAGTAGCTAATCTTTTACTTCAGGAACAGATGATCCCAAGACCATCAAGAAGGAAAAGCATGAGTGGAGTGTGAGATCCCACCTAGAAAAGTGGGGACAGCAGAGATGGTGGCAGAGACAATGGCATGGAAAGATACAGCAGCTTTGGGTTCTAGGCCCACGGATTTAGTAAGGCTATGTGTGTACAGACAGGAGGCTGGCTTGCAGAATATGCCCAAAGGACATTTAAATGAATATATCTTTTTTGTTTTGTATGTGTACATCAAATATTTTTGCTTTGTTCATTTGTGAAATATAAGATGTAAAAGGAAAGTCACAGGAAGAAAGTAGGATAACTGTTGTTGCAGGGAGGGAATTTTAGTCATTGAGATGAAACAAAGCATATAATTGTTGAATGTAAAGCTGATTGATACTCTTATCTGTTAATTTTCAATTAATTCACAATAAAAAGTAAAAAATAAAATGGAAGAGATGAGTGGCGGTGCTTCCTTGACCCAACAGCACAGGTGCGGGGGCTCTGGTAGTGGGTGGAGAGTGTCGCACAGGGGGGCCCCGCCTGGTAGACAGACGGCCCTTGGGCAAACATAAGACTTTAGCCTCCAACATTGTGGACTTACTTTTTTAAAGGGTCGAGCTGCTGGGGAGTTTTGCGTGTTTTGGACCTGTGCTCAGCTCCCTCTCTGGGATAGCGCCCCACGCCACTGTGGAGCTTAGAACAAAGGGCCTGAGCAGACCAGTTAGGAGGGCAGGCTTGCCTGGAGAGCCAGTGGGGCCACAGGGACTGGCACTAATGATGGGAATACATGGACTACAAAACCTTTTGAAAACCACACAAACAAAAATAGATAAAATAGATGAGTGGGACATACTAAAAATTAAAAACCTATGTACTCAAAAGACTTCGCCAGAAGAGTAAAAAGGGAACCCACAGAATGGGAAAAAATCTTTTGCAATGACATATCAGACAGGGGACTCATTCCCAGAATATACAGGAAATTAAAACTCCTCTACAAGAAAAAGACAAATAACCCAATTAAAAAGTGGGCACAGGATATAAACAGACACTTTGCTAAGGAAGAGATGAGGGCAGCCAACAAACATATGAAGAAATGTTCATGATCACTAGCC
>NW_006408947.1:1342775-1359771 GCF_000296735.1 Chrysochloris asiatica | reverse complement strand
GAATATTATGCTACATTGAAGAATAACAAGGAAGCGGTAAGCCACCGCATATCATGGATGAACCTTGAGGACGTTATGCTGAGTGAAATTAGTCAGTCACAAAAAGAGAAATACTGCATAGGACCACTACTGTAAAAGACTAAAAAAAGAAGAAGAAGAAATTATACTAAAAGGGGGTAGGGGAAAGTCTTTGTTAGTTGTTGGGAAGTTGGTGATGGGTGGGGGGAAGGGAGAGGGTGGAGTGCAGGGTGGGAATTGGACACAGGAGAGCTTGGGTGCTAGGGACGGGGGGGCAATATACAGGGAGGGAGAGGGAAGTGGAGAAATGGGGCAGATGGGAGAATACTTGGGCATGTTCGAAAGGACTAAAAAAAAAAGACTAAGGGAAAGAACCCATACTAAAGGGGGGTGGGGGTGATCTTTTTGTTGATTATTGGGATGTTGGGGGTGGATGAGGAGAGGGAGGGGAAGGCGGAGCACATGACAAGGATCAGACAGGATAGTTTGGGTGCTAGGGAGGGGGCAATATACAAGTAGGGAGAGGGTAATGGAGGAACAAAGCAGATGGGAGAACAATTAATCAGGTCTCAATGGGCTAAGTGAGACAGAGGTAAATAATGGTATACGCACAACTTGAGAACAATAGAGTTCTGGGATACAGAGATAGAGCCATGATTGGAATGTGGAAAGGGGGGAATAATATTAAGATGTTTGGCTGTCTTTTGAATCTTGGTTTTTCCTTGCATTATATTATAAAATAGACACTGGAAGGGGAGAGAAAGGAATAGCGAAAAGAATCACCATAGAAAGCTTGTAAGTCCATATTCTGCCTATAACTGATTAGAATACCTAAAATGGGGCTACAACGTGCCTAGTGAAGGAGGCGTTCTGCGAAGCCTCTGCAATACATGGGACTATAGGTGGAAGCCTGAACCACATCCAAATCTCCAGAGATGGGAAATTCCCACTTGAAAGGACAAGCAGACCAACCTGGAGTGGCTAGAAGAACAGAGGATACTTCTTGAAAGAAAGACATACAGGAAAAATATAAAACAACATAGGCAGACCGACTGTTACTACAAGAACAAGCAACATGCTTGCCTAGAAAACATCAAGGCAAGTGGTCAAGTCCCCTCAGAGAACACCCCCTTCCAAGACTAAGACTCAGTGGGAATACACGCTGTGATTGGTGATCACACTCGACACCGATAAGGGGAAGTGAGGGAAAAACAGCAATGAAGCGGTGAGCTAAGCCTTACAATGTTCAATAGACTTCTGTGAACCCAGGTGAAGACCTGGTTGGCCAGCAGTGTGGCAAGACCTGGGGACCCTTGGGCCCTGAGTCAGTGAGTGACATAGCCACAGAGGACTAGAGTGGAGAGTGAAGTGTCCAGCTGATAAGAAGAGAGAGCATATGCATAAGCACACTCACACTTGCAGATAATGCCTACTTGTCCTGGCTTCGATGACTGGATGATTGGAGCTCAACCAGAAGTAAAAAGAAGAGGAAAAAAAAAATTTTTTTTTTCTTATACAATTTGATGAACTTGACCTACACCTATGGAAGCAGTAGCTTAAAAGAGGGAACAAGTCCTTACAGCAAGAATCATTCCCACCCCTCCACTCACAGAGTAGACAGGGATGAGCAACTTGGACATTGGCTACCCAAAATGGGGGGTGGGGGGCTACAAAGGCAAGAAGTGACTGGCTTACAAGCTTTCAAGAGGGAACCTAGACCCAGAGGGCCTGGAGGAAGGTAGAATCTTCAGTGAGTAGTATTCAATCTGACTAGGCGGGGCTGATGCAATGAAATGCAGATGGGTCTTTTGTGATACAATAGTGAATTATTGTTATCAGGACTGACTGTGAGGGTTGGAAATGTAAAGGTGGATGTTTTATAGCAAGGAGGGGAGTGATTGACTTTTCAGTCTAGCAGCAGAGGTCCCTAGGACCATCAAGGGAGAAGAGCAGAGAGCGGGACCCTACCCAGAGAAGCAGTGATGCCTGAAATGGAGCCAGAGATGATGATGTGGAGCTATGGAGCAGCTGGAGACTCTAGACCCAGAGAGGGAGAGCGACTGTGTGCTGAAAACTTGGGGGGCACGGGGGAAGGATTGCATGGAGGGGATTGTAACCATGACAATGAGACGATATACGATAAAATAAATGTAAAACTAATGTTCTCCCATGTATACTATCACATAATTCACAATAAATCATTTAAGAAACAAAAAAACAAAAAACAAACAAACAAAAAATGGAAACAATCAAGATGTTCCGATGCTGAATGAGTAAACAAACTATAACATCCATACAATGAAGTATTTATTATTAACCAATAAAAATAATTAACTATCAAGGTAAAAAGAGATATGGAACAACCTTACATGTATATTGCTAAATATTTGAAACCACTTTGAAAAAACTAGATCCCCAGAGAATTCCTCATATCAGACATTCTGGAAAAAGTAAAACTATGCAGTTAAACTGCCAGTGGTTGGCAGGGGTAGTGGGACGAATGAATAGGTAGAATACAGAGCATTTTGAATGTAATCAAATTATTCTGTATATTATAGCAGTGGATTTATGATACTTATCAACACCCCTTATAAAGTGGTAGCGGTAGGGTCAGACCTCATCCCACTAAAGGGACAATAAGGATCACCATCAGTTCACACAAAGGTGATTCCTATGAGGTGTTTTTAGGTACCATCAATTACCAACTCACTGCAACACTATGCACAAAAGAATGAAAGACTGCCCTGTGGCAACCTCACAATTAAATATTATGCTTGAGCCCGCTATTGCTGCCACTGTGCCATTTCATCTTATTGGGATCTTCCTCTTTTTCACTGACCATGAAGCCTTCTCCAGGGACTGGTCCCTACTGATAACATGTTCAAAGTCTGAACATCCTGGCTTCTAAGGAATACTCGGACTCCTGCCAACACAGATTTGTTTTTTCTTTTGGCAGTCCGTGGTACTTACTATTCTCTTCCAATACCATTATTCAAATGCATCAATACTTCTACAGTACTGCAAATACCATGGCTAAGGTCAGGTAGTCCTCAAACTGACATATTTACTTTTAAATACTTTAAAGAGGTCTTGAGCAGAAGATTTGCTTAATGCAGTACAATGTTTGATTTCTTGACTGCTGCTTCCATGAGTGTTGATGGTGGGTCCAGGCAGAATGAAAGCTTTGACAACTTCAATCTTTTATCCATTTCTCTTGATGTTATTTATTGGTCCAGTGGTGAGTAGTTTTATTTTCTTTATGTTGAGGTGCAAAGCCTTACCAAAGGCTGTGGTCTTTGATCTTCATCAGTAAGAATTTTAAGTCCTCTTTGCTTTCAGCAAGCAAAGTTGTATCGTTTGCATATCGCAGGTTGTTAATGAGTCTTCCTCCTATCTGATGCCGCTTACTTCTTCATATAATCCAGTTCCTTGGATTATATGTGCTCAGCATATGGATAGAATAAGTACAGTGAAAGAACACAAATTTAACACATACCTTTCCTAATTTTAAACCATTCTGTGTTCCCTTATTCTGTTCGAATGACTGCCCCTTGGTCTACATAACAGGTTTGTCATGAGCACAATTAAGTGTTCCGGAATACTCTTTCTCCATAATGTTATCCACAGCTTGTCATGAGCTACACAATTGAAAACCTTTGTGTAGTCAATAAATCATAGGTAAACATCTTTCTGGTATTCTTCGTGTTCATCAAATATCTATCTGACATCAGCGATGATATCCCTTGTTCCACACCCTTCTCTGAATCCACCTTGAACCTCTGGCAGTTCCCTGTCAATGTATAGTTGCAGCCATTTTTAAATTATCTTTAGCGAAATTTTACATGCATGTGATAGTAATGATATTGTCTTGTGATTTCAAAATTATTTTTGGTCTCCTGTCTATGAAATGAGCACAAATATGGATCTCTTCCAGCTAGTTAACCAGGAAGCAATCTTCCAAATTTTTTGGCATAGAAGAGTGAGTGCTTCCAGTGTTCCATCAGTTTATTGAAACTTTTCAATTTGCATTCCATCAATTGCCAATGCCTTCAGTTCAGCTTAGACATCTTCCTTCAGTATCATTGGCTCTTGAAATGGTTGAATAGTAACCATTTTCAATTGTTACAGTGACCTTCCATCTTTTTTTGATGCTTTCTACATCCTTCAATATTTTAGTCAGAAAATCCTTCAGTGTTGCAAGTTGAGGCTTGGTTATTTTCATCGATTTTTTCACCTTGAAAAATGCTGTATTCTTCCCTTTTGGCTTTCTAACTCCAGGTCTATGCACATTTCCTTATAGTATTTGACTTTGTCTTCTTAGCTGCCCTTTGAAATTTTCTATTTAACTCTTGTTTTTATATGTTAATATTTGGTTGTTCACATGTGCTTTATTAACTATGCAAAGGCTTTCGTTTATGTGCTGATTTCGATTGTGTATGCTGAGCAAATAAACTGAGAAGCTGGATTATATGAAGAAAAATGTGGCATCAGGATTAGAGGAAGACTCATTAACAACCTGTGATATGCACATAATACATCTTTGCTTGATGAAAATGAAGAGGCCTTAAAATACTGACTGATGAAGATCAAAGACCACAGCCTTCAGTATGGATTGCATCTCAGTGTAAAGAAAACAAAAATCTTCACCACTGGACCACTAAACATCACACTTATCAACAGAGAAAAGATTGAAGTTGTCAAGGACTTAAGTTGTCAATGGACTCAAGCATGGCAACAATTGTGAGGTTGGCCCAGGACCGGACAATGGTTCATTCTGTTGTGTATAAGGTTGCTATGAGTTGGTATCGACTCAATGGCACCTAACAACAATCATTTGTTTGCAAGGTTCTTTGTTTTTTGTTGTTGTTGTATGTTTGTTTTGACATATTTTCAGCTTATTGGCATAATTACCTAGCATCACAATTACTGGGTCATATGACAAGACTGTGCTTGCCTTTTTTTTCTTTCCAGCAATGAATGAGAGTCCTTTCATTTCATATCCTCAACAATATTTGATGCTTGTCAGTATTTTGAATTTTAGCCTTATAATAAATGTGTACACCCACGGTTCCTTTATCCATTGTCTTATATCTGACATTTCACATTTGTGACAATAGAATAAACAAAATCTGACTGTTTTGTACATTAATAATGTGACTTTGTCAGTAGCAAATGTTAAGGTGTGAGGTAAGAGTAATGCTAACTGTGATGATTTGGATTTGGAAGTCATGTAATGATATAATTTGGCAGTTACGTCATAATGATATTGTTGCTAAGTGACGTTGAGTCAACCCAGCATAGGGTTTCTGAGGAGCAGCTGGTGGGTTTGCAGTTCAAACTAACCTTGCAGTCCAGTGCATTATCCTGCAGCACGATCCCAGAACTTCATATGTTGTTATTGTTGTTGTTCTTAGGTGCCATTGAGTCACTTCTGACTCATAATAACATTATTACACAAGAAAAAGAACTACTGACTGGTAGTGGACCATCCTTACAGTTGTTATGTTTGAGCTCATTGTTGAGGCCACTGTGTCAATCCATCTCACTGGGGGGGTGTCTTCTTTTTGGCTGACCTACCAACAGCAGAAGTTTTAAATTTAATTGAAGTTCACCTTATCTGTTTTTTCTTTTATGAATTGTGCTTTTTGTGGTGTATCCAAAAACTAATTTGTAAATTCAAGGTCACTTAGCTTGTCTCCTGTGTTATCTTTTAGAAGTTTTGCAGTTCTGTGTTTTACATATATGTTTGGGGTCTGTTTGAGTTAATTTTTTTGAAAGATGTCAGGTCTGTGTGTACATTAGTTTTTTCTTGCATATAGATATACAGTTGTTCCCCACCAGTTGTTTAAAAGACTGCCTTTTTTTCCAGTAAATTATCTTTTGTTCTCTGTCAAAGATCAGCTGACTATATTTGTGTGGGTGTATTTCTGGGCTCCTGTTGTGTCCCATTGATCTCTTTGTCTTATTATTTATTTTTTTATGCCAATGTCACAATGTCTTGATTATTGTAGCTTCATAGTAAGTATTAAAGTCATGTACTGACAGTCATCTGACTTCATTATTCTTATTATAAAAAAGTATTATGTTGTCTTTTTCTCAGTCTTTTGAGTTTGTTTGATAACCACAAAGTAATTTACTGGGAGTTTGAATGGCTTTGCTTTGAATCTGTTACTCAAGTTGAAAAGAACTGACAGCTTAACAATCTTGAATTTTCCTACATATGAGCATGGACTATTGTCCTACTTAATTTACATCTGTGATTTCTTTCAGTTGAACGTCATAGTTTTTTGTGAACAGATCTTTGTATTTTGTTTGATTTATATCTTAAGTTTTAAAATTAAAAAAAAATTTTTTGCTAATGTAAATGGATGTATTTTTATTTTCTAATTTCATATGTGCATTGCTGGTATATGTAAAAACAATAGACTTGTATGTTAACAATGTTTCTTGCAACCTTGATATTTTCATTTTTAAACTCTATGGGGTTTTTGGAACCCAGGTGCAGTGCTATAGGATAAATACTGGACTGGTAACTGCAGGGTTGACAGTTTAACCCACCAGTCACTCTTGGGAACCCTGTAACAGGGTTGCGATGAATCGGAACTGACTCACTGGCACACAACAACAGGGTTGAATCTCTGTTATTTTTTTGTGCCATCCTCCCAATCATGTCATATAAAAACAAAGAATTCTATTTCTTACTTCTGCATCTGTATACTTTTTATATCCTTAATTTGTTTAATTGCATTAGTTAGGAATTCCAGTGTAACATTGAATAGGAGTGCTGAAGATGCATGCATATTCTTGCTTTGTTTGCAGTCGTAGGGGGAAAGCATCCATTTTCTCACTATTAACTACAAAAGTAGTTTTAGGGTTGTTTTTCTAGATGATCAGGCTGAAGGAATCCCCTTCTATTCCTAGTTGACTGAGAGTTGCTATAATGAATGGGTGTTGGATTTTGTCAGATGATTTTTTAACATATTGAAAAATTTTGCTGGCATGGGAAATTAATATCTTTGCTCTTAAGCAAGTTTAAATGAAAGCTTAAAAAAACTAAAACAAGTGCACAAGAGCCAAAATGCAACTTTTATTATATCGCACCAGAATTTAGAGACCACCTTAAGAATGGATATAACACATTGAACACAAATCACAGAAGAAAACAGGAGCTATGTGAAAATACAAAGAACATCATACATGAAGAAAGCAAAAGCTCAGTAAAAAGGAAAGGAAAGACTAAAGTGGATGTCAGAAGAGAATTTCAAACTTAATCTAGAACATGGTCATGATAGTGGTAGTATGCTGAGGAGTATTTCAAACTCTTAGCGAATCTGTATAGGGTTTCCAAGGCTATACAACTTTGCGGGAGCAGAAACCTTCATCTTTCTCGTCCAAAGCTCCTGGTAGAGTTGAACTGTTGGCTTTGCAGTTAGCAGCCCAGCTTGTAACCCATTATGCTACCATGGCTCCTTAATCAAGAACATTTGTTGTTATTATTGTTGTTAAGTGCCATTGCACTGGTTCTGACTCGTAGTAACCCTGTATAGAATTTCCAAGGAACTGCTGGTGAGCTTGAACCCATTGACCTTACAGTTCAAACCGACCTAGCTGTCCAGCACTTTAACCCACAATGCCTGAAATAAATGATGAAGTAAAAGTGCTGAGCAGAACATTTCAAAGGGCAACTTGAGAAGGAAAGTAAAATATTGTAACAAAATACTCCAAGATCTGGAGTTAGAATATGAAAGTGGAAGGACACACTCAACATTTCTCAAGCTGAGGGACTGAAGAAAAAATTAAAGTCTTTAGTTGAAATAATGAAGAATTCTATGGGTAATAATAATAATAATAATAATGGAGTCCTGTTGTGGTACTGTAGGATAAGCACTGCAAAGTTGTTTTGAACTGCAAGGTCTGGGCTTCAAAACTCAGCAGCTGCTCCTCAGAAACCCTATATAGGGTCACTGTGAGTCAGAACTGACTCAACAGCATTTAATAACAACAACAACAAAATGGGGAAAATATTGAAGATGAAAAAAGTATTAAAAGAAGATGGAAGGTATACACGGAATCAGTGTGCCAAAAAGAACTGGTTGATTACCAGCTATTTTGAGAGGTACAATATCATCAAGAGCTAATGGTATTGAAGGGAGAAGTTCAAGGTGTAGTGAACAGATTGGTGAAAAACAAGACTCCAGGTATTGAAGGAATACCAATTGAAATGCTTCAAATAATGGTGCAATGCTGGAAGTACTCACTCATCTATGCCAAGAAATTTACAAGACATCTATCTACCAGACCAACCAACTAGAAGAGATCCATATTTGAAAGCACACTTTCCAAAGAAAGGTGACCCAACTGAAAGCGGAAAATTATCAAACAATATCATATGCAAATACAATTTTGCTGAAGCTATTCAATAACAGTTTTAGCAGTGCATCAGTAGGGAATTGCAATAAACTCAAGCCAGATTCAGGAGAGGACATAGATTGAGGGATATCATTGCTTACATCAGATACATCTGGGTAGAAATTAGAGAATACCAGAAAGATGCTTACTTGTGTTTTATTGATCATACAAATTCATTGGACTGTGTGGATCATAACAAATTGTAGATAACATTGCATAGAATGGGAGTTCCAGAACACTTTAATTGTCTTCATAGGGAACCTATACATAGATCAAGAGACAGTTTTATATATATATATATATATATATGTATGGTGTGTCGCTTTGGTTTATTGAGCGAGACTGCTAAGCCATTTGAACTGCATAGTTGGTGGTTCAAGCTCACCAACTGTTCCTAGAAAACCCTATTTTTACAGTAGGTATATTAGAAGCTCTGGGAGTGTAGTGGTTAAGAATCTGGCTGTGAAACTCATGGTCAGCAGTTCTATACTGCCAGCTCCTCCATGGGAAAAAGATGAGGCTTTCTACTCCCGTCAATTTTTTTAATTGATATATAAATGTTTTATTGTGAATTATGTGATAGTTTACATGGGAGAACATTAGTTTTACATTCATTCTATCGTATATCGTTTCATTGCCATGGTTACAATCCCCTCCATGCATCATCAACTAACCAAAGGGTATACCCTGCAAGCCTGCCCCCTCCGTCATCAACACACAGCCCCTCTCCCTCTCTGGATTTCAAGTCCCCAGCTGCCCCATCTCTCCACGTCATCATCTCTGCCTCCATCTCAGGCATCACTGCTTCTCTGGGTAGGGTCCCGTTCTCCGCTCTTCTTCATTGGTGGTCCTAGGGACCTCTGCTCCTAGACTGAAAAGTTAATCACTCCCCTCCTTGCTATAAAACATATACCTTTACATTTCAAACCCTCACAATCAGTCCTGATAACAATTATTCACTATTGTATCACAAGAGATCTATCTGCATTTCATTTCATCAGCCCTGCCTAGACAGATTGAATACTACTCACTGGAGATTCTGCCTTCCTCCATACCCTCTGGATTGAGGTTCCCTCTTGAAAGCTTTTAAGCTAGTCACTTCTTGCCTTTGTAGTCCCCCACCCCCATTTTGGGTAGCCAATGTCCAAGTTGCCCATCCCTGTCTACTCTGTGTGGGGAGGGGGTGGGAATGATTTTTGCAGTAAGGATTTGTTTCCTCTTTTGAGCTACTGAATCCATAGGTGTAGGTCAAGTTCATCACATTGTATCAGATTATGCTTTTTTCTGTCTTCTTTCTTCTTCTGGTTGAGCTCTGATCATCCAGTCATTGAAGCTAGGTCAAGTGGGTATTTTCTGCAAGTGTGGGTGTTCCTGCGCATATCCTCTCTATTCTTATCAGCTGGACGCTTCACTCTCCATTCTAGTCCTCTATGGCTGTGTCACTGACTCTGGGCCCAAGAGTCCCCAGGTTTTGTCACACTGCTGACCAATGAAGTCTCCAGCCGGGTTCACAGGAGTCTATTGAACATTGTAGGGCTTATCTCGCCGCTTCATTGCTGTTTTTCCCTTACTTCCCCTTATGGGTGGTGAGCGTGGTCACCAATCAGAGCATGTATTCCCACTGAGTCTTAGTCTTGGAAAAGGGTTTGCACTGAGGGAACCCGACCACTTGCCTTGATGTCACCTGGACAAGCAACTTGCTTGTTCTTACAGTAACAGTCGGTCTGCCTGTATTGTTTTGTATTTTTCCTGTGGGTCTTTCTTTTAAGAAGTATCTTCTGTTCTTCTAGCTACTCCAGGCTGGTCTGCTTATCCTTTCAAGTGGAAATTTCCCATCTCTGAAGATCTGGATGTGGTTCAGGCTTCCACCTATAGTCTTATGTAATACAGAGGCTCTGCAGGAAGCCTCCTTCATTGGGCACATTGTAACCCCATTGTAGGTATTCCAAACAGTTATAGGCAGAAGACTGACTTACAAGCTTTCTTTGGTGATGTTTCTGGCTATTCCTTTCTCTCTCCCTCCAGTGTCTATTTTATAATATAATGCAAGGAAAACCAAGATTAAAAAAAGACAGCCAAGCTTCTTAACATTATTCCCCCCCTTTCCCCATTCCAACCATGAAGAGACAGTCATTTGAATAGAGCACAGGGATACTGCTTGGCTTAAAATTAGGAAAGGTGTATGGTAAGGTTGTATCCATTCACTATACTTAATTCAGTCTGTATGCTGAGCAAATAATCTGATAACTAGGCTATATGAAGAAAATTGTGGTATCAGTATTGGAAGGGAGCAAATTAACAACCTGTGATATACAGATGATATAACCTTGCTTACTAAAAGAGAAAAGGACTTAAAATACTCACTGGTGAAGGTCAACGACCAGAGCCTTCAGTATGGATTGCATATCAGTGTAATGAAAACAAAATTTCTCACAACTGAACCAGTAAATAGCATCATAATAAGCGGAGAAAAGATTGAAATTGTCAAAGACCTCATTTTTCTTGGATCTACAATCAACAATCATGGAAGCAGTAGTCAAGAAATCAAATGATGTACTGCACTAGGCAAATCTGCTTCATAATACGTCTCTAAAGTGTTAAATGACAAAGATATCAGTTTGAGGACTAAAGTGTGCCTGACTCAAGGCATGTTTTTATCAATTGGCTCATATAAGTATAAAAGTTGGACAGTGAATAAGGAAGACTGTGGAAGAATAAATGCATTTGAATTGTGTTGTTACAGAAGAATATTGAAAGTACCATGGACTGTCAAAAGAACAAATGGGTCTGTGATGGAAGAGGTACAGCAAGGATGCTTCTTGGATGGAATGGGAAAAAATCTTTTACAATGATACTTCAGACAACTGACTAATTTCTACAAGAAAAAGACAAATAACCCAATTAAGAAATGGGCACAGGACATGAACAGACACTTCGCTAAGGAAGACATTCAGGCAGCCAACAAACATATGAAAAAGTGTTCATGATCATTAGCCATTTTTGTTGTTAAGTGCCGTCAAGTCGGTTCTGACCCATAGCGACCCTGTATAGGGTTTCCAAGGAGAAGTTGGTGAGCTTGAACTGCCAACTTTGCAGTTCAAATGGCTTTGCAGTCTGGCGCATTAACCCACAGCACCACACCAGAACTTCCATTACCCATTAGAGAGGTAATAAATCAAAACAACAATGAAATATCATCTCACACCAGCAAAGTTGAACAGCGAAGTTCAAAAATGCAGAGGACAATAAATGTTGGCAAGGATGTGGAGAGACTGGGACCCTCCTACATTGCTAGTGGGAATGCAAAATGGTCCAACCACTCTGGAAAATAGTATAGCGCTTCCTTAGAAAGTTGGATATAGAAATATCTTATGATCCAACAATTCCTCTACTTGGTATTTACCCACAAGAAATATGAGCTATAACCCAAGAAGATATATGCACACCAATGTTCATAGCAGCACTATTTACAATAGCAAAAAGATAGAGACAGTCCAAGTGCCCATCAACTGAAGAATGTATAAACAAACTGTGGTACATACATACAATGGAATATTATGCTACACTGAAGAATAACAAGGAAGCTGCAAGCCACCACATAACATGGATGAAACTTGCGTACATTATACTGAGTGAAATGAGTCAGGCATAACAAACATTGCATAAGACCATTAATGTAAAAGCTTAAGAAAAAATACCCATAGTAAAAAGGAAAAAAAAAAGTATTTGTTGGTTACCGGTGGGGGCGGGTGAGTTTGGGGGAGGTGAGAGAGGTGACGGTAGAGCACAGGGTAGGGGGCAGATGCATCATAGTTTGGGTGTTGAGGAGGGCAATACACAAGAAGGCGGAGGGTGTGGAAGAACAAGATAGATAGAGGAACATTGAGACAGGTTTGCATGTGCTAACTGGGAAAGAGGTAAATAGTGATGTATGCTCAGCCTTGGAACAAGACTCTTGTGACACAGGGATCGAGGCATAGGCTGAAGAGGGAAAATTATACTAAAATGCTTGACTGTCTTATGAATATTGGTTTCCCTTGCCTACTATTGTAAAATAGACACTTGAGTGGAATAGAAAGAAATGTTGGGAAACAGAATTGCTATGGGTTGAATTCACCTTGATGATACTTAACAGCAACGACAACATGGCAGTTGGGTGCACATGCAATATTTCTTCAAGATAGATTCCATTGCAAAAGCCTTTTGTAGGAGCAGAGGAAAATTAATTATTTCTTGAATGTTGAACATGCGTGGTTCTTTAGGACCTTAATTCAGACTAGCATTCTCATTTGCCTCAGCAGAAGTTTTGTTCTTTAAAATTATGCCTTGGCGGAGTTGGTGAAATGAAATGCAGATGGGTCTCTTACGATACAGTAGTGAATAATTGTTAATCAGGACTGATTGTGAAGGTTGGAAATGTAAAGGTAGACATTTCATAGCAAGGAAGGAAGTGATTAACTTTTCAGTCTAGGAGCAGAGGTCCCTAGGACCATCAACAGAGAAGAGCAGAGAGCAGGACCCTACCCAGAGAAACAGTGATGCCTGAGATGGAGGCAGAGACAATGACGTGGAGTGATGGAGCAGCTGGGGCCTGCTCCATCCAGAGAGGGAGAGCGACTGTGTGCTGAAGACTGGGTGGGGGGTGGGGGTGGTATAGTGTAGGGTGCAGGCTTGCAGGGTATACCCTTTGGTTGGTTGATGATGCATGGAGGGGATTGTAACCATGGCAATGATAGGATGTACGATAGAATGAATGTAAAACTAATGTTCTCCCATGTAAACTACCATATAATTCACAATAAAACACTATTAAAAAAAAGTGAAAAAAAAATTATGCCTTGGACACCAAGTAAACCAGTCAAAATACAGTCACAAGGAAGTCAAAATACAGAATTTTTATGGGTGGCATTCTTTAATGGGAAGTCCCATAAAATATGGAATTTTTATAGGTGGGCTTTCTTAATGGCATGTCCCAGGATGTGGTTGCTCAACTATGTGCCCTGGGCATGTCCTGCACATCTTTACAATTACTCAAGCAAGGAGGAGAGAAGGCTTCAGATTCCTCAGGATTTAGGTCACAAGCTTTCAGTTAATAAGTGGCTCATATTTAATTCTAATTCCTGTGTCCCCTTCTCCCCTGTCTCAGTTAATGGTTCAAACTTACCAGTTGCTCCATGGGAAATAATATCTGACAATTTGCACCTGTAGAGATTGCAGAATAGTAAAACACTGTTTTACTCTGCCCAGTAGGGTTACTATGAGTTAGAATTGGCTTGATGGCACACAAAAACAACAACATGATGTAATAAGTTCTGATTTATTATATTTGGAAGGTAAATGAAATTATCCTAAAGCTATTATCTGTACTGAGCAGTGTGCCAATAATTTGTTTTAGCATTTTGTTTCATTTAATACACAGAACAATATATTGTAAGTTATGTGATGATTAACTTAGACAAAATCATAAAACTGATGCATAGCAAATGTCTGATTCTATCATCTCATGCATAAAACCTGACATTTCTTTAAAGAATGCTTATGAAACATCAGTTTTCAGCCAAACAATGTTGTTGTTGTTGTTATGTGACATCGAGTCGGTTCTGACCTATAGTGACCCTGGTATTTTATCAGGGTGCTTTATTAGGGTTTCTGAGGAGCAGCTGGTGAGCTTGACCCACCGACCTTGCAGTTCAAATGGCTTTACAGTCTGGCACCTTAACCCACAGCGCCTCACCAGGACTCCAGCCAAACAATAGACATGTCTATAAGGTGAAGTAATGAGATACATAGACCTTAGAATAAGTAACAATTTGAAGTAAAACATGTAACATTTAATCAAGGAACGAGTTCAGAAGGATTAGAAGAAGGGGAGTAATGGAGACAGGAATCAAAGGGAAGAAGTGACATAAGTAATATTCCATTGTGGGGATTGTAATCAATGAGCTCAAAGAAAATGTATGAATTGTTGAATGGAAAAGTGATCTCCTCTGTAAACCTTCACCCATTTCTTAATAAAAAGGAAACATACACTAGAATAATAAGTAATTCTTTTTTCTTTTTTTCAGATTTCTTTCCTAGTGAGAAAATAATGTTGTTTTTAGTCCTTTTTATTCAAGTCTTCAAAGTAATTTTATTCCTTCTGTACTAATACTCATGTACATTATAAAGTCCAGAAGAGCAAGTGGTATATCTTCATTTTTGTATATGGCTAATCTGAGGTGTTGAGAAGCTAAAAATAGATGGTTTAGAAATGTTTTATTTTTTATCATGTAAAATAAGGTAGGTTTCATATATTATATCTAAATTCCGTCTAAATGTGAGTAGGCAAATAACTAAGCAAAAAAAGTAAGGTAGATTCAAATTGAGTTAATGTGAAGAGGAATGATATATCACAAATTTACAATGAATATGTGTAAACTTATATTAATACTAAAATTTTTCTTAAAGTTACAAATGGTGAATCCATGCGCTTTTAAAGGTGTTTTATCAGTTGAAATTTATTTATTAACTACTTGACAAATGTATGTTGTTGTTGTTAAGTGCCGTCGAGTCGGTTCCGACCCATAGCGACCCTGTACAGGGTTTCCGAGGGTGTAAATCATTACTGGAGTAGAAAGCCTCATCTTTCTCCCCTGGAGTGGCTGGTAGTTTCGAACCGCTGACCTTAAGGTTCGCAGCCCAATTCGTAACCACTATGCTGTCATAATGTATATTGAACATCAACTAAGTGCTAATATTTATCTTACCTTCTGAGGTTAGAATTGTGCCTTGTGAAGTCTAATGGTAAAGCATATACATGTTCACACAAATAAATGTAACACTGAATGTTAAGTGCTATAGTGAAAAGACATATGATATTATAAAATTATGTAATTGGAGGCTTTGGTTTCATCAGGGAGATTGGAAAGACTTCCCTAGGAATTGGGAGTTCTGTTGAGCCTGATAGCTAAAGGAAAAGGAAGAATAGACAAAAAAAAAAAAAAAAAAATAGGGAGGGTGAAGAAAGAATAGCATCCAAGGCAAAGACCAAGCCAGAAGGGAGAGGAAAGGAGAATTTTCATGTTGGTAAGTAGAGGAGAGCATCTACTGAAGAAATCAAGCAGGAAATAGAGGAGAGTGTCCAGGGTGGAGACCAGGTATGGATGTGAGAGGAGAGTGCCAAAAACAGAGACCTGACAGAGAATCCAGGCTCTATAGTGTTTATAGTAAGAGATATGCAGTGCAGATGAAAAGAAGAGGACTCTAGTTAAAAAAAAAAAAAAAAAAAAAAAAAAAGTAATAACAATAATAATGGTAATATAAAGTGGTAACATAAAATTGATAAGCAAGAAGCAGGTGTCAGTATGGCTTAGAAGCTGAGAATTAATATTGTTAAGTGAAGGGTGCATCTAAAACACCTTAAGGAAAGTAGAATGAACAATCTCAGCCATACTACTGGACACATTTATCCATTTTATTATTGACTGTAAGCTCTTTTAAAATATAATTTGTGTGTAATATCTGAAGCTAGAGTAGGAATTGTAATATGAGAAGATAGCTTAATGAAATTTTCATACCTATTTTTTTCTTTAACTGGTAGAATCTAAAGAAGATACAAGAAATGGAGAAGAATGATGAATCTAGCACAGACCTGGATGAGCTGAAAAATGCAGACTGGGTAAAATAATTTTATGTGCTTTTAGTTTTGTGTAATCATATATATATATTTGTTTTAGTGCCATCGAGTCTATTTCAACCCATAGTGACCCTGTATAGGGTTTCCAAGGAGCAGCTGTTTAGCTTGAACCACTGACTTTGTGGTTCAAATCATATGTAATTTTATATAAACTTTCTGAGGCACTTTGTATATGTTTGTATGTATATATGTATAGAGAGAGTCCTGGTATGGTGCTAGAGGATAAGCGCTGGGCTACGTGGTCGATTTGAACTGCAAGATTGACAGTTCAAACTCACCAGCTGCTCTTCAGAAACCCTATAAAAGGTTGCTATGAGTTGGAACAGACTCAACAGACTGAACAAAAATAAAAGTATATATGTGTGTGTGTGTGTGTGTATATCTATATCTATCTATCTATCTATCTATCTATCTATCTATCTATCTATCTATCTATCTATTATCTATCTATCTATCTATCTATCTATCTATCTATCTATCCATCTATCTATCTTTACAGGAGCAGAAAGCCTCATCTTTCTCCCATGGAACCGCTGGTAGTTTTGAACTGCTGACCTTGTGGTTCACAGCCCGATTCGTAACCACTACACTACCAGAGTGCCATATATATATAGTTGGTGATTGGCTATGTGCTGTGGTTCTGATTCATAGCGACCCTGTATAGGGTTTCTGAGGCTTAAATCTTTGCTATTGTTGTTGTTTGAAACCATCAAGTCAGTACGAACTCATAGTGACACTGTGCATAACAGAATGAAACACTGCCCGATCCTGGGCCAACCTCACAATCATTGCTATGTTTGAACCCATTGCAGCTGCCCCTGTAAATCTGTATGGGAACAGAAAAGTCTCATGTTTCTCCTTTGGTAGTTTCAAATTGCTGACCTCAAGGTTAGA
>NW_006408947.1:1341110-1342631 GCF_000296735.1 Chrysochloris asiatica | reverse complement strand
TGCCAATCCATCTTGTTGGGATTCTTCCTTTTTCTCTAGTCCTTCAATTTACCAAACATGATATCCTTCTCCAGGGACTGGTCTCTCCTAATAATATGTCTGAAGTATGAAAGACTAAGTCTGGCCATCCTGGCTTCCAAGGAGCATTTTGGCTATACTTCTTTTAACACCAGTTGGTTTGTTCTTTTGGCAGTTTAATATTCTTCTCCTACACAAAAATTCAAATGCATCAATTATTCTGAGGTTTTCCTTATTCACCGTCCAACTTTAACAATCTGAGATTACTGAAAATATCATGGTTTGGGCCAGGCACACCTTAGTCCTCCAACTGACATCTTTGCTCTTGGTCCCTTTAAAGAAGTCTTATGCAGCAGATTTCCCTAATGTAATAAGTTGTTTAATTTCTATACTGCTGCTTCCATGAATGTTGATGGTTGACAACTTCAGTCTTTTCTCTATTTATGGAGATGTTGTTGGTACAGTGTGAGGATTTTGGTTTTCTTTACATTGAGGTGCGACCCTTACTTTGGCTGTGGTCTTAGATCTTCAGCATTAAATATTTTAAGTCTTTATCACTTTCACCAAGTAAGGTTGTATCATTTGCATATTGCAGGTTCTTAATGACTCTTCTTGTAACCCTGATGTCACAATTTTCTTCATAAAATTTAGACTCTTGAATGATTTGCTCAGCATACAGATTAAATAATTATATAATATATACGTAAAATAATACGACCATGGTGCACATCTTTCCTAATTTTAAATCATTCAGTGTTCACTTGTTCTGTACAAACAACTGCCTCTTGGGCTACGTACAGGCTCCTCATGAGCACTATTAAGTGTTACGGAATACTTACTCTCTGCGATGTTGTCCTTAGCTTGTCGTGATTCACACAATCAAAAGCTTTGTGTAGTCAATAAAGCACAAATTAAACATCTTTCTGGTATTCTCTGCTTTCGTCCAAGATCTATCTGATATCAACAAAGATATTCCTCATTCCAAGTTTTCTTCTGAATCCTGCTTGAACCTCTGGAAGTTCTCTGTCAATGTGTGGTTGCAGCCATTTTAAAATTATCTATAGCAAAATTTTACTTACATGTGATATTATGATATTGTTGATGATTTCTGCATTCTGTTGGGTCACCTCTTTTTGGAATGGCACAAATAATGGATCTCTTCCAGTCAGTTTGTCATGTCGTTGTCTTTCAGATTTCCCTGTATAGATGAGTGAGTTCCTCCAGTGCGGCATCAGTTTGTTGAAAGATTTCAATTTGTACTCTATCTGTTTCTGGTGCCTTGTTGTTTGCCAGTGCCTCTATGCACTTTGGACTTATTACTTCTATGTCATTGACTTTTTTTTTTTTTTAATGTTTATTGTGAATTCTGTGATAGTTTACATGGGAGAACCTTAGTCTTACATTCATTCCATCGTATATCATCTAATTGCCATGGTTCCAATCCCCTCCATGCATCATCAATCAACCAAAGGGTATATCCTAGAAACCCACCCCCTACACTTC
>NW_006408947.1:1336284-1337727 GCF_000296735.1 Chrysochloris asiatica | reverse complement strand
CTTTTGCATATCATTTTCCAGTTCTGCCAGCACCATCTGTTGAAGAGACTATTCCCTCCCCATGGGACATATTTTGGTGTTTTGTCGAAGATCAATTGGCTGTATGTAGATGCGTTACTTTCTGGATTCTCGATTCTGTTCCATTGATCTATGTACCTTTCATTGGACCAGTACCACGCTGTTTTGACCACTATAGCCATGTAGTATATTTTAAATTCGGGGAGTGATAGGCCTCTAACCTTATTCTTGTTCTTAAGGAGTGCTTTGCTTATCCAGGGTCTCTTTCCTTTCCATAAAAAGTTTGTGATTGCTTTTTCCATCTCTTTGAAGAATGTCATTGGGATTTGGATTGGTATTGCATTATATGTGTAAATTGCTTTGGGCAGGATTGACATTTTCACAATGTTAAGTCTTCCTATCCATTCTTCCATCTTTGTAAGTCTCTTTTGGTTTCTTTCAGTAGTGTTTTGTAGTTTTCTTTGTATAAGTCCTTTGTTTCTCTGGTTACATTTATTCCAGGATATTTCATCTTTGGGTGGCTATTAATAAATGGTATTGCTTTCCTAATGTCTTTTTCAACATTGTCATTTTTGGTATAGAGGAATCCAACTGATTTTTGTATATTAATCTTATACCCTGCCACTTTGCTGAGTCTTCCAATGATGTTTATTAGCTTTTTTACTGAGTCTTTGGGATTTTTTACATAAAGGATCATATCGTCTGCAAATAGGGAGAGTTTTACTTCCTCTTTGCCAGTTTGGATACTTTTAATTTCCCTGTCTTGCCGTATAGCTCTTGCTAAGACTTCCAGCACAATATTGAATAGAAGTGTTGACAGAGGACATCCTTGTCTTGTTCCTGTTCACAGAGGGAAGGCTTTCAATTTCTCTCCATTGAGAGTAATATGGGCTGTTGGCTTTGTATATATACTCTTTATTATGTTGAGGAGTTTTCCTTCAATTCCTATTTTGTTGAGTGTGTTTATCAGGAATGTTGGATTTTGTCAAATGACTTTTCTGCATCAATCGATATGATCATGTGGTTCTTTTCCTTTTGCTTATTTATATGGTGGATAACGTTGATCGTTTTCCTACTGTTGAACCATCCTTGCATCCGTGATATGAATCCCACTTGATCATGATGTATTATCTTTTTGATGAGCTGCTGAATTCTGTTGGCTAGGATTTTGTTGAGAATTTTTACATCTATATTCATGAGGGGTATTGGTCTATAGTTTTCTTTCTTAGTAGCATCCTTCCCTGGTTTTGGTATGAGGGTTATACTTGCTTCATAAAATGTATTAGGAAGTTTTCCATCCTCCTCTATATTCTGGAATAGTTTGAGTAAAATTGGTGACAGGTCTTCCCTAAATGTTTGGTAGAATTCACCTGTGAAGTCATCTGGGCCTGGACTATTTTTGTTTGGGAGTCTTTTGATGGCCTG
>NW_006408947.1:1330736-1333817 GCF_000296735.1 Chrysochloris asiatica | reverse complement strand
CAGCCAGTCGGTCCCGGTCACGTGGGTATCATCTGCAAGTGTGGGCGCTCCTGTGCATATGTCCTCTCTTCCCTTCAGCCGGTAGTTCCACTCTCCTCTTGAGTCCTCCGTGGCCATGCCACTGACTCTGGGCCCAAGAATCCCCAGGTCTCCTCACACTGCTTGCCAACCATGTCCCCAACTGGGTCCACAGATGTCCACTGAACATTGTAGGGTTTAGCTTGCCACTTCATTGCTGCTTTTACCCTACTTCTCCCCATCGGTGATGTGTGTGGTCATCAATCAGAGCATGCATTTCCGCTGATACTTCGTCTTGGAAGGGGGATTGCGTTGAGAGGACCTGGCCACTTGCCTTGATGTTTCCTAGGGAAGCGATTTGTTTGTTCTTGTAGTAACAGCCCATCTGCCTCCATTTTTCTTGCATGTCTTTCTTTCGAGAGGTATCTTTTATTCTTCTAGCTGCTCCAGGCTGGTCTCATTCTCTCAAGTGGAGATTTCTCATCTCTGGAGATCTGGATGTGGTTTCAGTTTCTACCTATAGTTTATGTATTGCCAAGGCTCTGCAAGAAGCCTCATTCCCTGGGTACACTGTAGCCCCATTTTAGGTATTCCAATCAGTCATAGGCAGAAGACGGACTTACAAGCCTTCTAGTGTGGTAATTCTGACTATTCCTTTCTCTCCCTCTCCAGTGTCTACTCTATATTATAATGCAAGGGAAACCAAGATTAAAACAAACAAACAAACAAACATAAACAGTCAAGTATCTTAACATGATTCACCACCACCCCCACCCCCCCGCATTCCAACCATGACTCAATCCCTGTATCTCAGAGCCCTGCTGTTCCAAGGCTGTGTATATATCGTCCTTTGTTTCTGTCCCCTTTAGCCCTTTCCAACATGCCCAATTGTTCTCCCATCTGCCCCGTTTCTCCGCTTTCCTCTCCCTCCCTGTATATTGCCCCCCTCCCTAGCACCCAAGCTTTCCTGTGTCCAATCCCCACCCTGAGCTCCACCCTCACCCCTTCCTCCCACCCATCACCAACTCCCCAACCACTAACAAAGACTTCCCCCTGTCCCCTTTTAGTATAATTTCTTTTTCTTAGCATATTGAAGGATCTTGTTTTCTTATCCATTCTGCCACCCTCCGTCTCTTAAGCAGGTGCATTCAATCCATTTACGTTCAGTGTAATTATCGATAGGTATTGATTATTTACTGTCATTATACTTGTTTTTTTATGGTGTTGTTGCTTCTTTATTCTGTTTGTCTTTCTATGTTGAATTCATGATTTGTGTGTTCTTTCTTGTGCATTTCCTCGTAGTTTTAATGTTTTCATATTCTTCTTACATTCTCATTCTCTTGGTATGCTGTGAAGTGTTAATTTTCTTTGATGTTATCTTATGGTCCATTGACTTCTCTGTCCATTTAGTGCAGTCTATTTTATCCTGTAATCTAGCTGTCCTTCTCGTTGTCTGGATTTCCAGTGGTCCTACGTGTTCACCTCCTTTTGCATTGTACTTGTTTTGATTATAGTCTGCCCTCCCAGAGTCTCTGAGTTTGTTCTTATAGTTTTGTTTTGTTAGCATTTCTTCTTTCTGTTAACTTAATTCAGGGAGGTGCTGCCACGTATGCCAATCTCCGGTTGTTGTCTGGTCTTTTGGGTTCTCGGTCCACAGAACTCCCTTTAGGATGTTTTATAGAGCAGGGTTGGCTTTGGTGAAGTCCCATCGCTTCTGTTTATCCTGCAGTGTTTTGATTACACCCTCCTATTTGATTAATAGCTTTACTGGATAAAGGATTCTTGGTTGGCAGTTTTTATATATGTCTCCCCATTGCCTTCTCGCTTACATGGTTCCTACTGAAAAGTCTTTGCTTAGTCTGTCTTGTTTGCCTTTGTATGTGACCCCTCTGTTTTCTCTTGCTGCTTTCAGGAGCGTCTCCTTGTCTTTGAGTTTGGAGATCTTGACTATGATATGTCTTGGTGATTTTCTTTTGGGGTACACCCTTCCTGGACTTCGTTGGGCTTCTTGAATTTCTATCTTTTCGCCCTTGAGGATGTCAGAAACATTTTCTTCCAGTAGTTCTTTGACTATTTCCTCTGTGGACTTGTGTGACTCATTTTGTTCTTGAATGTCAATAATTCTTAGGTTATTCCTCTTCACGTTGTCCAACATGAATCTTAGACCTTCCTCTGAATTTTTTATCCTTTTTTTGGTTTGTTCTTCTATCTTAGTGGTATTGAGAGACTTGTCTTCCAGCTCACTGATTCTTCCTTCTATCTCATCTTTTCTACTCCTCTGGCCTTTCAGAGAGTTTTCAATTTTTGCCATTTTGTTGTTGATTGTTTGGATCTCTTTTTGTAGGTTTTGGAGTGTTAACCAATGCTGTATCTATATTGTTTGATTGTTCCTGTTGCGTTTTTCTGAGTTCTTCCTTATTTTTCTCAACTCCATTGTAAAGTGTTTTGAAACATTTTATAATCATTTTTCTGAATTCTTTCTCAGGCATTTCCAGGGCTTGCCCGCCTTCCAGAATGGAGTCCAGGTCTACATCTAGGTCGTTTGTCTCAGATATTTTATCTTTTTTCTAGACATGTGCTGATATGGTCATCTGCTTTTGCTTCTTAGACATGTTTATTTGTTTATCTGTGGCCCTTATACTTAAATGTACATTTTTATGCTTTCTGATTGCTTCCAGGAAGATGTGATCATGGTGTGGTATCCCTTTTTCCTCTTCTTAGTTCTTAACTCAGAGTAACTTTCGCAGGTGTTGCCTGTTTCACTGGTAAATCACAGCTGGTATTGGTTCTTGCCTGTGATTTGGTATTTTATAAGGTGTGATTGCAGCTTGGCTTTTTGGCAGTGGTTGCTGACTCTTCACAGGGGGTCAAAGTGTCCTCCAAAAGCAGAAGGGAGTCTGTTTAGCAGCCAAACAACAGCAGTTGGGTAAAAAAAACAGAAACAAAGTCAGAATCGGAAGCAAAAACAAAAATGGGAGTAAGAGGAAAAATGGAACGAAGGGGAAAAAAAATTATATATATATAAAACCAGAAGAAAATAATGCAGCACCAGTGAAAACAAGA
>NW_006408947.1:1325237-1330636 GCF_000296735.1 Chrysochloris asiatica | reverse complement strand
AAGTCCAGGCCCAAATGGCTTCATTGGTGAGTTCTACCAAACATTCAGGGAAAAGCTGTCACCAATTCTACTCAAATTATTCCAGAAGATAGAGGAGGATTGAAAACTTCCTAATACATTTTATGAAGCAACCATACCCTCATACCAAAACCAGGGAAGCACTTCACTAAGAAAGAAAATTATAGACCAATATCCCTCATGAACATTGATGCAAAAATTCTCAACAAAATCCTAGCCAACAAATTCATCATAATCAATTGGGATTGATATGAAGTATGCAAGGATGGTTCAACATTAAAAAAACGTTCAATGTTATCCACCATATAAGTAAGAAAAAAGAATTACATGATCTATCAATTGGTACAGAAAAGGCATTTGACAAAAATCCAACATCCATTCCTGATAAAAACACTCAACAAAGTAGGAATTGAAGGGAAATGCCTCAATATAATTAAGAGCATATATACAAAACCAACAGCCTACATTACTCTCAATGGAGAGAAACTGAAAGCCTTCCTTCTATGAACAGGAACCATACAAGGATGCCCTTTGTCACCACTCCTATTCAATATTGTGCTGGAAGTCTTAGCAAGAGCTATACGGCAAGACAGGGAAATTAAAGGCATCCAAATTGGCACAGAGGAAGTAAAACTCTCCCTATTTGCAACGATATGATTCTATACGTAGAAAATCTCAAAGACTCAGTAAAAAAGCTACTAGACCTCATTGGAAGATTCAGCAAAGTGGCGGGATATAAGATCAACATACAAGAATCAGTTGGATTTCTCTATGCCAAAAATGACAGCATTGAAAAGGACAATAGGAAAGCAATACTATTTACAATAGCCACCCAAAGGATGAAATATCTAGGCATAAATGTAACCAGAGAACCAAAGGACTTATACAAAGAAAACTACAAAATACTACTACAAGAAGCCAAAAGAGACCTATGAAAATGGAAGAATGTACTATGCTCCTGGATAGGAAGACTTAACATTGTGAAAATGTCAATATTGCCCAAAGCAATTTACACATATAATGCAATCCCTATCCAGATTCCAACAACATTCTTCAAAGAGATGGGAAAAAACAATTACAAACTTTATATGGAAAGGAAAGAGACCCAGGGTAAGCAAAGCACTGCTTAAGAAGAAGAATAAGGTTGGAAACCTCTCATTCCCCGACTTCAAAATTTATTACATGGCTACAGTGGTCAATAAGGAGCTCTGGTAGCGTAGTGGTTACGAATCGGACTGTGAACTGCAAGGTCAGCAGTTCGAAACTACCAGCTGTTCCGCGGGAGAAAGATGAGGCTTTCTGCTCCTGTAAAGATTTATAGCCTCAGAAACCCTGTACAGGGTTGCTATGAGTCAGAACCAACTCCACAGCACATAACAACAACAACAGTGGGCAAAACAGCTTGGTACTGGTACAATGAAAGATACATACATCAATGGAACAGAATCGAGAATCCAGAAATTAACACATCTACATACAGACCACTGATCTTTGAAAAAACACCTAAATATATCAGATGGGGAGGTGATAGTCTCTTCCACAGATGGTGCTGGCAGAACTGGAAAGTGATATGAAAAAGATTGAAACAAGACCTTCACCTCACACCTTATACAAAAACCAACTCAACATGAATTAAAGACTAAATTTTAATCCCAGAATTATGAAGGCCATCAATGAAAAAATAGGAACAAATGTGAGGGCGCTAATTCAGGGAATTCACAGACTACCAAACATTTAAAAAGCTGCACAAACAAAAGTAGACAAATAGATGTGTGGGACATACTAAAGATTAAAAACTTATGTGCATCAAAAGACTTCACTAGAAGAGTAAAAAGGGAATCCACAGAATAGGAAAAATATCTTTTGCAATGACACATCAGAAAGGGACTGATTTCTAAAATATATAGGAAACAACAACACCTCTACAAGAAAAAGACAAATAACCCAATTAAGAAATGGGCACAGGACATGAACAGACACTTCACCGAGGAAGAGATCCAGGCAGTCATCAAACATATGAAGAAATGTTCACAATCAATAGCCATTAGAGAGATGCAAATCAGAACAACAATGAGATATCATCTCACACCAGCAATAACAACAAATATCAAAAAAGTAGAGGACAATAAATGCTGGTGGGGATGTGGCAAGACTGGGACACTCCTGCATTGCTGGCGGAACTGCAAAATGGTCCAACCTCTCTGGAAAGCAATATGGCACTTCCTCAGAAGGTTGGAAATAGAAATACCTTATGATCCAGCAATTCCTCTACTTGGTATTTACCTACAAGAAATAGGAGCCATAACATGAGTAGATATATGCACAACAGTGTTCATAGCAGCACTATTTACAATAGCAAAAGGATGGAGACAGCCAAAGTGCCCATCAACTGAAGAATGAATAAACAAACTGTGGTACAAACACACAATGGAATATTATGCTGCCTTGAAGAATTACAAGGAAGCTGCAAGCCACTGCATAACATGGATGAACCTTGAGGACATAATGTTGAGTGAAATTAGTCGCAAAAGGAGAAATACTGCATAGGACCACTACTGTAAAAGACCAGGAAAAAGAACCCATACTAAAGAGAGGGGGGATTCTTTGCTGGTTGCCGGTATGTGGGGGGTGGGCTGAGGAGAGTGAGGGGAAGGGTGGAGCACAGGACAGGGAATAGTCACAAGATAGTGTGGGCACTGGGGAGTGGGGTACTATATAAGAATGGGAAGGGGAATGGAAGAACAAAGCAGATGGGAGAACAATTAGGCAGGTTTTCATGGGTTAAATGGGACAGAGGTAAAGAATGATGTATGCACAACCTTGCAACAACAGGCCTCTGGGGTACAGGGATTGAGGCATGTTTGGAATGGGGGAAAGCAGGTAAATAATGTTAAGATGCTTGGCTATGTTTTGAATTTTGGTTTCCCTTGCATACCATTATAAAATAGACACTGGAGGGGGAGAGAAAGAAATAGCCAGAAATATCACCATAGAAAGCCTGTAAGTCTGTCTTCAGCCTATAACTGATTGGAATACCTAAAATGGGGCTACAACATGCCCAGTGAAGGAGGCTTCCTCTGGAGTCTCTGAATTACATAAGACTATAGGTGGAATCCTGAACAGCATCCAGAA
The DNA here is from genome assembly GCF_000296735.1 of Chrysochloris asiatica. NCBI lineage: Eukaryota > Metazoa > Chordata > Mammalia > Afrosoricida > Chrysochloridae > Chrysochloris > Chrysochloris asiatica. The sequence continues at coordinate 1,327,486 of NW_006408947.1, read as the reverse complement.
TCTTCAGAGGTGGGAAATTTCCACTTGAAAGGACGGGCAGACCAGCCTGGAGTGGCTAGAAGAACAGAGGATACTTCTTGAAAGAAAGGCCGACAGGAAAAATACAAAACAACATAGGCAGACCGACTGATTACTACCAGAACAACAAAGTTGCTCGCCCAGGAGACATCTAGCAAGTGGTCAGGTCCCCTCAGAGCAAACTCCCTTCCAGGACTAAGACTCAGTGGGAATACATGCTCTGATTCATGACCACGTTCAACACCAGTAAGGGGAAGTGAGGGAAAAACAGCAATGAAGCTGCGAGCTAAGCCCTACAACGTTCAATAGACTCCTTTGAACCTAGGTGGAGACCTGGTTGGCCAGCAGTGTGGCAAGACCTGGGGATTCTTTGGTCCAGAGTTGGTGACATAGCCACAGAGGCCTAGAGTGCAGAGTGAAGCATCCAGCTGATAAGAAAAGAGGGCATATGCACAAGAACACCTACACTTGCAGATAATACCCACTCAACCTGGCTTCAATGACTGGATGATCAGAGCTCAACTAAAAGAAGAAAGAAGAGGGACAAAAGAGTAATCTGATACAGTTTTATGAACTTGACCTTACACCTATGGATGCAGTAAGTCAAAAGAGGGAACAAATCTTTACAGGGAGGATCATTCCCACCCCCTCCATATATAGAGTAGGCAGGGATGGGCATCCATTGGCTACCCAAAATGGAGGGTGGGTGGGGGGGCTACAAAGGCAAGAAGTGGCTGGCTTACAAACTTTCAAGAGGGAACCTAGATCCAGAAGGTGTGGAGGAAGGTAGACTCTCCACTGAGTAGTATCCAATGTCTCTAGGGGGGTCTGATGAAAGGAAATGCAGATAGATTTCTTCTGACACAATAGTGAATAATTGTTATCAGGACTGATTGTGAGGGTTGTAAGTGTAAAGGTAGACATTATGTAGCAAGGAGGTGAGTGATTAACTTTGCAGTCTAGGAGCGGAGGTCCCTGGGACCATGAAGGAAGAAGAGTGGAAAGCGGGACCCTACCCAGAGAGGCAGTGACACCAGTGATGGAAGCAGAGACAATGATATGGAGAGATGGAGCAGCTGGGACTGTAGACCCAGAGAGGGAGAAGGGCTGTGTGCTGATGACCAGGGGGCAGGCTTGCAGGGTATACCTTTTGGTTGGTTGATGATGCATGGAGGTGATTGTAACCATCGCAATGAAATGATATAGGATAGGATGAATGTAAAACTAATGTTCTCCCATGTAAACTATCACATAATTCACAATAAAACATCTAAAGAAAATTTTAAAAAGTTACATACTCACCAAAACTGCTCTTCAAACATGACACTGAAATTAGAACATTTCCAGATAAACAGAAATGAAAGGAATTTATAAAAAGCAGACCAATTTTACAGGAAATACTAAGGGAGTCATTTGGATGGAGAACCTACAATAACAGTCAATGGACTGAGACTAACATATATGACAACATTATCCCGAATTGAACCCAAATATAGAAATATCCAAAGTAAACAAAACTACAGGACTGAAAACAACGAATCAATAATATCAATTTGTAATGAAGACATTTACAAAGTTAAAAGAGATAATAATGTAATTTTAGAACTTCTTGATGGAGAAGAAGTTTAGTAGATTTCAAAATAGAGCAGACTGTCTTAATCCTGAGAAGAAATTAATAAATTACAGGGTGATCTTAAAGAAAAGTAATAAATGTAAAAATAAAGAAGAGGAAAATCATAAAAATTAGTAAACACTGAAATAATATCAACAAAGGATGTGTCAAGCAAGCCCAGAAACAAACTGATCTCAGTACAGAAAATTGTGGAACAAAGAAATCAGCAGAAAAACACAGCAAAATGATAGCATCAATTTATACCTATCAAAATTACACTAAATGTAAATGAATTAAGTGTGTTAGTCAAGAGAGCGAGAGTAGCAGAATGGATAAGAAAATAGGATTCCTCAATATACTGTGCATTGTTTGATTTTCAGTCTGTTTCTGTGTATGTGTGTCTATCTTCACCTTAAACACAAATACAAAACAGAACAAGATGTGTTTTGAGGTTCTTTTATTGGGAGCATAAATATTATGGCTACATTCTTTTGTTCAACTAACCTGTTATATTGTTGTTGTTAAGTGCCGTCGAGTCAGTTCTGACCCATAGCGACCCTGTACAGGGTTTCCGAGGGTGTAAATCCTTACGGGAGTAGAAAGCCTCATCTTTCTCCCG
>NW_006408947.1:1321495-1325137 GCF_000296735.1 Chrysochloris asiatica | reverse complement strand
TAAAACCAGAAGAAAATAATGCAGCACCAGTGAAAACAAGATTAAATATAGCAGTCTTTAATCACAAAAAAGGGAGAGTGGGGCGGAGAAGAAAAAGAGGAAGAAGAAAGAAAGAAAAAAAAAATCTGTAGCTTAATATAAGTATTTCTTTAATGTCCTAACTCTCTTTCAGTCACCTCTGCCCTCCTTTCCCTAGTGTTAGGTGCTGTTGAGCTAATTCCGACCTGTAGCGACCCTCTATAGGGGCTCCGAGGAGCGGCTGGTGAGCCCGAACCACTGACCCTGCATTTCAAAAGGTTTTGCAGTGTGCCACTTCAACCCACAGTGCTATGCCAGGGCTCCTCTCAAATCAGTGAAGAAGAAAAAAAAAAAAGAAAACCAAATAGGACACACATCCGCGTCTCCCGTATAGGGTTTCCGTGGAGTGGCTCATTAGCTTGAACCACCCACCTTGCAGTTCGAAAGGCTTTACAGTCACGCTTTAACCTACAGCACTATGCTGGGATGCCTCTCAAACCAGCGGGGAAAAAAAGCCAACCAAATAGAACGCACATCCATGTCTCCCATATAGGGTTTCCAAGGAGCGGCTGGTGAGCTTGAACCACCGACCTTGCAGTTCTAAAGGCTTTACAGTGGCACCTTAACCCCTTGTGCTACGCTGGGATGCCTCTCCAAACAGTGAGAAAAAGCTGACCACCTAGAACGCACATCCGCATCTCCCGTATAGGATTTCCGAGGAGCAGCTGGTGAGCGTGAACCACCGACCTTGCAGTTCGAAAGGCTTTGCAGTGGTGCCTTAACCCACAGCGCTACGCCGGGACTCCGCTCAAACCAGTGAGAAAAAGCTGACCAAATAGTCCGCACATCTGCGTCTCCCGTATAGGTTTCCACGGAGAGGCTGGTTAGCTTGAACCACTGACCTTGCAGTTCAAAAGGCTTTACAGTGGCACCTTAACCCACCACGCTACGCCAGGACGCCTCTCCAACCAGTGAGAGAAAGCCGACTAAATGGAATGCACATCCGTGTCTCCCGTATAGGGTTTCTGAGGAGCGGCTGGTGAGCTTCAACATCCGACCTTGCAGTTCAAAAGGCATTACAGTGGCACCTTAACCTGCCGCGCTACACTAGGAAGCCTCTCAAACCAGTGAGAAAAAGCCAACCAAATAGAACACACATCCGCGTCTCCCCTATAGGGTTTCTGAGGGGCAGCAGGTGAGCTTGAACCACTGACCTTGCAGTTCAAAAGGTTTTACAGTGACACCTTTACCCACCGCGTTACACCGCGTTACACCGGGAAGCCTCTCAAACCAGTTAGAAAAAGCCGACCAAATAGAACTCACATCCGCGTCTCCCGACCTTGCAGTTCAAAAGGCTTTACAGTGGCACCTTAACCCGCCACAATATGCCAGGATGCCTCTCCAACCAGTGAGAGAAAGCCGACCAAATGGAACGCACATCTGCATCTCCCGTATAGGGTTTCTGAGGAGCGGCTGGTGAGCTTGAACCACCGACCTTGAAGTTCGAAAGTATTGGTAGCATGGCGCCTTAACCCACAGAGCTACACCAGGACCCCTCTCAACCCAGTGCAAAAAGGCCGACCAAATACACATCTCAGCTTGGGCTGAGTGTGTGAGAGTTCCTGACAGAGGAAACTGCCAGCAGTGAGGATGGGTCGTGGCCACTAGGCTAAGCCCCTACCTCTATTCACCGAATGTAGGTGGGCAAACTGTGAGCGCACCTATTACCCTACACCAAAGAAAAAAATAAAATCGGACCCACACAAAATTGGCAGAGTATACTGTGTACCTTTTTTTTTTCCTCTTTCTTTTCCAAGGTTCCCAGGGCGTGCCTCCGCCGTATCTTTGCTGCTCCTATTTCGTCCCACCACCTGGATTCGCCCAGGATGTGGCCTCAGGCCTCCGTGCCTGGCTGGCAGGTCCAAAAGTACATGATTTCCCACCTCAGCTCCAAATTCCACAGGCTATAAGTCCTCAAACCTTTAAACTATTCCTATCTCTGTGCGTCTAAGCCTTGGAGCCCCATCCTGCCTCTTTCTTGCCTGGAATTCCGAGTTATTGTTGATGGTGACCTTCACTACACCTTCACCCTAACTGCCATCAAGCCCCACCTCTCTTTCATATTCTTCTTGGATTCTCATTCTCTTGGTATGCTGTGAAGTATTAATTTTCTTTGAGGTTGCCTATGGTCCATTGACTTCTCTGTCCATTTAGTGCAGCCTATTTTCTCCTGTAATCTACCTGACCTCATTGTCTGGCTCTCTGTTCCTATGTGTTCACCTTCTTTTGCATTGTACTTGTTTAGCTCATAGACTGGCCTCCCAGAGTCTCTGAGTTTGTTCCTATAGTTTTGTTTTGTTGACATTTCTTCTTTCTGTTGACTTAATTCAGGGAGGTGCTGCCACGTATGTCAATCTGTGATTGTTGCCTGTTCTTGTTGGTTCTCGGTCCACAGAACTCCCTTTAGGATGTTTTGTAGCGCAGGGTTGGCTTTGGTGAAGTCCCATAGCTTCTGTTTATCCTGCAATGTTTTGATTACACCCTCCTATTTGATTGATAGCTTTGATGGATAGAGGATTCTTGGTTGGCAGTGTTTTTCTTGCAGGGTTTTATATATGTCTCCCCATTGCCTTCTCACTTGCATGGTTCCTGCTGAGAGGTCTGAGCTTAGTATGACTTGTTTGCCTTTGTCTGTGACCCTTCTGTTTTCTCTTGCTGCTTTCAGGAGCATTTTCTTGTCTTTGATTTTGGAGAGCTTGACTATGATATGTCTTGGTGATTTTCTTTTGGGGTCCACCCTTCCTGGACTTCGTTGGGCTTCTTGTATGTCTATCTTTTCACCCTTGAGGATGTTAGAGAAATTTTCTTCCAGTAGTTCTTTGACTATTTCCTCTGTGGACTTGTGTGACTCATTTTGTTCTGGAATGCCAATAATTCTTAGGTTATTCTTTTTCATGTTGTCCAGCATGAATCTTAGCCCTTCCTCTGCATCTTTTACCCTTTTTTTGGTTTGTTCTTCTATCTTAGTGGTATTGAGAGACTTGTCTTCCAGCTCACTGATTCTTCCTTCTATCTCATCTTTTCTACTCCTCTGGCCTTTCAGGGAGTTTTCTATTTCTGCCATTTTGTTGTTGATTGTTTGGACCTCTTTTTGTAGGTTTTGGATTGTTACCAATGCTGTATCTATCTTGTTTGATTGTTCCTGTAGCACTTTTCTGACTTCTTGCTTATTTTTTCCAACTCCATTGTAAAGTGTTTTGAAACATTTTATAATCATTTTTCTGAATTCTTTCTCAGGTATTTCCAAGGTCTGCCCTCCTTCCAACATGGAGAGAAGGTCTGCTTCTGGTTCATTTGTCTCAGATATTTTATCTTTTTTCTGGACATGTGCCGATATGGTCATCTGCTTTTGCTACTTGTACATGTTTAATGTTTATCTGTGGCCCTAGTAATAAATTAAATATGTATTTTGGTAATTTTTTGTTTTCAGATTGCCTCCAGGAAGATGTGATCATGTTGTGGTCTTCCCTTTCACTCCTCTTGTTGCTTAACTCAGAGTAACTTTTACATGTGTTGCCTGTTTCCCTGGTTTGTGGCAGCTGGTATTGGTTCTTGTCTGGATTT
>NW_006408947.1:1320615-1321395 GCF_000296735.1 Chrysochloris asiatica | reverse complement strand
ATTATAGTTGTCATTAATTGCTGTCTAATCAGTTCTGACTCATAGCGACCCTGTATAGGGATTCTGAGGTGTGATGGGTGAACTTGAACTGCCGACTTTGTGCTTCAAACCTACCTTTCAGTCCACCACAGTGCCACACCAAGACTCCAAATAACCCACTAATCATTATATATATCATTTGTCTCTTATGCTTGTTTTTGCTTTACAGTCTTTGTTATCAGATGTTGTTATTGTCATTCTAATACTTTTTTTTAATGGTGATAAACTTGATTTATTTTTTCCATTCTTTGATTTTTAGTTTGTTTTTGTCTTTGTGTCTAAGGTGTAGATGGTGGTGGTGGTGGTTATGTGCTGTGGAGTTGGTTCCGACACAAAGCGACCCTGGATTGGGTTTCTGAGGCTGTAATTCTTTACTGGAGCAGAAAACCTTATCTTTCTCTCATGGAACAGCTGGTAGTTTCAAACTGCTGACCTTGAGATTAGCAGCCCGACTTACAACCACTATGCTACCAGACCTCCTTAGGGTGTAGATGTTGTTGTTGTTAGGTGCCATCGAGTTATTACTGACTCATAGCAACCCAATGCACAACAGAACGAAACATTGCCTGATCATGGCCAACCTCACAATTGTTGCTACGCTTGAGCCCGTTGATGCTGCCACTTTACCAATTCATCTTGCTGGGGGTCTTCTTCTCCTTCTCTGACCCTCTACGTTACCAAACTCTCCAGCGAGTGGTCCTTCCTGGCAGTATGTCCAAAGTATGAGAGATGAAGTTTGGT
>NW_006408947.1:1316273-1320515 GCF_000296735.1 Chrysochloris asiatica | reverse complement strand
TAAGTCTTTAATGCTCTACCTCTCTTTCAGTCCCTTCTGTGCTCTTCTCCTTGTTGGTATGCTGTGGAGTCGATCGTGACCCACAGTGACCCAGTATAGGGTTTCCAAGGAGCAGCTGGTGGACTGGAACCACAGTCCTTGCAGTTCAAAAGGCTTTGCAGTCAGCCTCAGCAGGACTGATTTGTTACTAGTGGTAAACAACTACTCAAGGTTGTCTCAATTTGGACGGGCCTGTGCTCTTGAATAAGGCAGGCTCTAATCACACACACAGGAAAAACAAAGAAAAGAAAACAAAGTGGGGGGAGGGGCAGAAGAAAGAGGAAAAAAGGATGGCTTAATGTAATGTAAGTCTTTACTGCCCTAACTCTTTTCAGCCCCTTCTGAGCTCTTTTCCTTGTTGGTAAGCTGTGGAGTTATTCATGACCCACAGTGAGCCAGTATAGGGTTTCCAAGGGGCAGCTAGTGAGCTCTAATCACACTCCTTGCAGTTCGAAAGGCTTTGCAGTCTGGCGCATTAACCCACAGAATCACAGCAGAACTGCTTTGTTATTGGTGTCTCAGCTTGGGCTGGCCTGTGCCTTGATGGTCGGGCCTGAGGCTCGGAGGCTGGGCAGAGGGCTGGCCTAGGCCGAAAAAGCTGAGGGCGGGGGCAGGCAAATGGCATGGCTGTGTCTGATGACGTCCACAATGCCTCTCTCTTTCTCCCTGTGCTGTGAGCACCCCAATTTGCCCTATATCCACGCCGACAATGCCCAACGTGGCAATGAGGCCCCCCCTGGGATGGATCACACTAGTTCCTGTGGCCCCGATAGCTCTCTGGAAGCATCCACCCTCTGAACGGCTCCGCTCAAGCCCTGAGCTCCACGGTCTGCAATGGGCGGGGCAGTCGCCGAGGTGGGAACTAAGCTCAGGCAGGTAGAGGCCTAAAGTGCTTGTAACTCCTCAGCAGTTTGATTTTTTAAAAAAGCAAGCTCATAACGTTAAGGCCTAATATTTTATGTTTGCCCCAAGGCTGTCTGTCTACCAGGCCAGGGCCTCTCTGTGCAAAACCACCCCTGTATTCTCCGGAGCCCACGTACCTGTGCTGCCCGGTCAGGGAAGCGCAGCTGTCATTGACTCTTGATTCTATGCTACCTCTTAAAATGGGTAAACATTGACCTTTTTTTTTTTTTTTTGGTACAGTGATTCTGTGTATTCCTTCCATCTTCTTTTGAACTCTTGATCCTATGCTACCTCTTGAAATGGGTGAACATTGACCATTCTTTTTGATACAGTGATTCTGTGTATTCCTTCCATCTTCTTTCTGCATCATTCAGTATGTTGCCATAGAATCTTCCAGTATTGCAAATTGACACTTGAATTTTTTCTTCAGTTCTCTCAGCTTGACAAATGTTGAGTATGCTCTTACCTTTTGGTTTTCTAACTCCAGGTTTTTGCACATTTCATTACAATATTTGACATCATCTTCTCTAGCTGTCTTTTGAAATATTCTATTTAGCTCTTTTACCTCCGCTTTTCTTCCATTTGCCTTAGCAACTCTACACTGGAGAGCAAGTTTCAGAGTTTCTCCTGACATCCATTTTGGTCTTTTCATCCATTCTTGTCTTGAACAAGAAAGCAAAAGTGTTTTCTTCCTGTATGATGTTTTTGATGTCATCCCAGTCTGCCCCAGCCTTTTTTTGGCTGATGATATGGAGCTTTCCCACCATCTCTTTCCACAAATATAGTCAATTTGATTTCTGTGTATTCTGTCTGGTGAGGTGAATGTATATAGTCATCTTTTATATTGTTTTTAAATCATTGGTCTTACAAAATTATATCATGAGGTCTCCAGCATTGTTTGTATCACCAAGGCCATATTTTCCAACTATTGATCCTTCCTCTTTGTTTCCCACCTTTGCATTCCAATCACCAGTACTTATCAATACATCTTTATTACATGTTTGATTAATTCCAGACTGAAGGTGTTCATAGAATTCTTCAAATTCAGCATCATTTACTTTAATGGTTGGTGTGTAAATTTGAATAATAGTGGTATTAACTGGTCTTCCTTGGAGGCATATGAATATTATCCCACCACAGACAGTGGTGTGCTTCAATACAGATCTTGATTTGTCCTTTTTGATGATGAATGTGATGACATCTTTCATTATAGGTCTGTTCAAGTTTTCTATGTAATTTTTTGTTAGTTTATGTAGGTCACATCATCTAAAAAATTTTTAAGACAATATTTCCACAGTATGAGAGACAAAGTCTGGCCATCCTGGCCAATTTCTTCTAGATTTTCAAATTTTTTTGCATATAAGTTGTCATAGTATTTTGTCATTAATGATTTTATTTCCATTTGATCTATTGTGATGTCACACATATAGTTTCTTATGCTTATTATTTTCATTCTTTTGCCTCCTTTATTTTTATTTGCCAATTATTTCATTTATTTATTTTCTAATGTTTATTATTTCTTTTCTTCTGATGACTGTAGGCTTACTTTCTTGGTCTTTTTCTGATTGCTAGAGATGTTGTGTTTGTTTTCATTCTTCTATTTGAATATGTGCGTTTATTTCTTTAAATTGCCCTGTCAGCACTTACTTTGCTGTGTTTCAAAGGTTTTACTATGTTGTGTTTTGTTCTCATTTCTTCAAGGAGTTTTAAATTTGTTGTTAAATTTCTGATACCCATTGTTTTTTAAGCAGGGTCCAATTCAGCTTCCATGTATTTGATTTGGTTTCCTTATTTTTTCTTTTGTAGATTTCTATAACTATAATAGTTGGAAAATATGCCTTTGGTGACAGAAATAATGCTAGAGATCACATGGTAGAATTCTAAAAAAATCAATGATTTTTTTCATTTCAAATACCTTCTTTAGACAGCATAAGAGATGACTGTACACATGGACCTCATCAGATCGAATACATAGAAGTCAAATTGACTATGTACATGGAAAGAGACAATGGAAATGCTCCATATCATCAGTCAAAACAAGACCAGAGGCAGATTGTGGAACAGACCATCAATTATTTATGTGTAAATTCAAACTAGAGCTTAAGAAAATGAAAACAAGTCCATGAGAGCCTAAATATACCCTTAAATTTATACCACCTGAATTTAGAGATCATCTGAAGAACAGATATGATACATTAAACACTAAAGACCGAAGGCCAGAAGAGTTGTGGGATGACATCAAGAATGTCATACTGGAAGAAAGCAAAAAGTCATTAAGAGGACAAGAAAGAAGGAAAAGGTCAAAATGGATGTCAGAAAATATACTGAAACTTGCTCTCCAGTGTAGAAATGCTAAAGCAAATGGAAGAAATTAGGTACAAGAACTGAACAGAAAATTACAAAGCTCGAGAAGATAAAGCCAAATATTTCAACAAAATATGAAAAGATCTGGAGTCAGAAAACCAAAAAGGAAGAACATGCTCAGCATTTCTCAAGCTGGGAGAACTGAAGAAAAAATTCAAGCCTCGACTTTTGTAATTTGGGCACATTATTGAATGATGCAGAAAGCATCAAAAGAAGATGGAAGGTATACGCAGTCAGTCACTGTACCAAAAGGAAACAGTTGATGTTCAACCATTTCAAGAGGTAGCATATGATCAAGAGCCAATGATGCTGAAGGAGGACGTCTAAGGTGCATTGATGGAATTGGCAAAGAGCAAGGCACCAAGAATTGATGGAATAAAAATTGAAGTCTCTCAAGAAAGTGAGGTGGCATTGGAGGCACTCACTCAACTATGCCAAGAAATTTGGAAGAATGCTATCTGGCCAACTGATTGGAAGAGATTCATATTTGTGCCCATTCCAAAAAGAGGTGATCCAATTGAATGCGGAAATCATTGGCCAATATCTTTGATACCACATGCAAGTGAAGTTTTACTCAAGTAACGGCTTACTCAGAAACGGCTGCAAGCATACGTTGACAGAGAACTTCCAGAGAGTCAAGCCAGAATCACAAGAGGCCATGGAACAAGGTACATCATTGCTGATGTCCGATGGATCTTGGTTGAAAGCGAAAAATATCAGAAAGATATTTACCTGTGCTTTACTGACTACACAAAGGCTTTCAGTTGTGTGGATGATGACAAGTTATGGACAACATTGCAAAGTATGAGTTATTAATTGTGCTCATGAGGAATCTGTACCTGAACCAAGAGTCAGTTGTTCAAACAGAACATAGGAACACTGAATGGTTTAAAATTAAGAAAGGTGTGTGACAGGATTGTATCCTTTCACCATACT
>NW_006408947.1:1299144-1304883 GCF_000296735.1 Chrysochloris asiatica | reverse complement strand
GCTCCCGTAAAGATTTACAGCCTCGGAAACCCTGTACAGGGTCGCTATGGGTCGGAACCGACTCGACGGCACTTAACAACAACAACAACAACATACATACATACACTTGTCTTGGATCAGCAGCTACGCTGTTTTTTGTTGTTGTTGTTGTTTTCAGGTTTAGTTTGTTTGTTTACTTTTTCTCCTTCTACTTCTCTTTCTATTCACTTGAATTTTGTCTTTTCTATCTCTTCTTTTGTTATTCCTTGTTTTCTTGAATTTCTCATTTCCACTCTTCTTTCTTTCCTTTTTGATTATTCTCCAATATTCACTCTTTTTCTTTTTATCTTCCCTCTCCTTGGTTTTTCTAATAATTTTTTTGTTTTGTTTTTAATTTCTTCATTTTATTTCCTCTCTTATTTTTGTCTTCTAAAGCTCCATTTCCCTAGCCTTCTTGGTTTTTTTTAGCTATTCTTAACCTGTGATATGCAGATGATACAACTTTGCTTGCTGAAAGTGAAGCAGACTTAAAACATTTACTGATAAAGATCAAATAGCACAGCCTTCGCTATGGATTACTTCTCAATGTAAAGAAAATCCTCCCCACTGAACCAATAAGCAACATTCTTATCAATAAAGAGAAGATTGAAGTTGTCAAGGACTTCATTCTTCATGGATCAACTATCAACACTTACGGAAGCAGCAGTCAAGAGATCAAACGACGTATTGCATTAAGCAAATCTGCTGCACAGGAACTTTTTAAGTGTTGAAGAGCAAAGATGTCAGCTTGAGAACTAAGGTGTGCCTGACCCAAGCCATGGTATTTTCAGTAACCTCATATGAATGCAAAAGCTAGACAGTGAATAAGGAAGATCATAGAAGAATTGATGCCTTTGACTTATGGTGTTGTAGAAGAATATTGAAAGTTCCATGGGCTGCCAAAGAACCAATAGATCTATTTTGGAAGAAATGCAGCTGGAGTGCTCCTTAGAGGCCAAGATGACCAAACTTCATCTCTCATACTTTCGACGAATTGTCAGGAGGGACCAGTCTCTGGAGAAGGATATCATGTTTGGTAAGGTGGAGGGTAAAAGAGGGAGACCCCCACAAGATGGATTGGCCAACTGGCAGCATCGATGGACTCAAGCATGGCCACAGTAGTGAGGTTGGCTCAGGATCGGGCAGTGTTACGTTCTGCTGTGCATAAGGTCGCTGCAGGTCGGTACCGATTTGATGGCACCTAACAACAACAATAAGTGTTTTTTATTTCTTAATTTTATTTTCTCTTGTATTTTTCTCTTCTATAGGTCCATATTTCTGGCTCTCTTTTGTCTTTATGCTTATTATTATATGCTTTTCTTCTACTTGCTGCTGTTTTTTTCTCTTCTCTATTATTTTCTCATTTTTGACTCTTTTTTGTTTATTCTTGTTTGTGTGTGTGCGGGGAGGGGTTTTTTCTTTCCTACAGAAAAAAGCAACTATGTCTATACTGTCCAACCAAAACAGTACCCTCTTTAGCTTCACCCACTGGACAAGATCCAGTAACTGGTCTCATGATGCCTTATCAATGATGGATAACAGTCAACACTAGCGAAACCCACCCTAAACTGAGGCACAGGAATGGCGAATGAGAATAATGTGCACTCTTCCATTCTCTAGCTCCATCCACAGGGGAAAGTTGTTGAGAATCTAAGAACAAATCAACAATCATCAATTAAATACAAAGAGACAACCCCACAATGCCTCGGAGACAACAGACAATTTTAGCTTGTATGAAGAAACAAGAGAATGGTTCAAACAAATTACCCATATTCAGAGGTTTTTTAATATCTGAGGAAGGAAAGGCAATGGTACAAACTGAAAAATTATTCACCAGAATAATATTTAGGTGCCTTCAAAGGATTGACAGAAAGATCGAGTAAAGCAAGGAGAACACAGAAAATACTTTAGAAGAATTTAGGAAAACACTATAATAACAAATAGTCAAAATAAATAGAAAATTAGAAAAATACAAACTTGCAATAAGAAATCCACAAGACTGACTGAAAATTTCAGAAATGGGCAATCCATTGAATGAGCAAAAGATTATATTTGAAGCAATGAAAGCTTAAATTAGTAATCTGAATACAAATCTCTCAATACTAGTATGGTAGAAGAACAATCAGATAAAAGAATGAAAAAACCTAAAGAAAGCAAAAGAGTTATCGGGGATACCATGAATAGGAATAACTTACAGATGACTGGAATTTCAGAACATATGTATCATAATCAAACTGTACAAAACCAAAGACAAGAAAAGAATCCTGAGAGCAACTTGAGAAAAACAAAAGTTACCTATGAAGGAGAACTAATAAGACTAAGCTCTGATTTCTCAGCAGATACCATGCAGGCAAGCAGACAATGGGATAATATATACAAACTCTGAAAGAACAAAAAATTGCCAACCTAGAATCATATACAAAGCTGTCTCTCAAATTAGGAAATATCCAGATAAGAAGCAATTAATGGAATTTGTAATAAACAGATCAACTCTTCAAAAATTAATAAAAAGGTTTTCTTTGGACTGAGAACCAAAGCATAGGACAGCCTGATGCTAACATACATGACAACACCACACAGAATTCAATCTAGATATTGGTTGATTGTGTGCTGTAGAGTCAGTTCCAACTCACAGTAACCCTGTTTAGGGATTCGGAGTCTGTTATCTAGATAAAGGTGTATTTAAAATAAAACAAACCCATAGAACTGAAAATAGGAAATCACAGATGTAAATTTATAATGGAGTTAACGACAAAGCAAAAAAGTTTTTGAGTAGATACAGAATTTCCAAATAACAAAGACAACAAATTGAGTTTAAGATAAAACTGACTGTTTTAAATGGAGAAAAAAAAGAATCCTAGTGTAACCTCAAAAAATTTAATACACCTTCACATCAAAATATAATGGATGGAAATCAAAGAGATTTAGTAAATATTAATACAACCGAAATGAAAATGAAATGAAAACCCACAAAAAAGTGAACTCAGTAAAGAAAATTATGTGAAGCAAAGAAACAAGTAGCACAACAAAAGGACACACTTCAAAATGACAGTAATCATTTCATTCTATCAATAATTACAATGAATGTGAATGTATTAAGTACAGTCAAGAAATAGAGAGTAAGAGAATAGATAACAAAACAAGAACCTTCCATAGGCTGCCTAAAAGAGACTTATCAAAAAGACAAAAATTGCAGAAATCTCCATCTGCATAAGAATGATTAAACACACTATGAAAAGTTGAAGAATAACAATGAATTTACAAAACACCTCACAATATGGATGGGCCTGTAGGACATTATACTGAGTGAAATTGTTATTGTTGTTGTTTGATTTGATTCCATGTTGTTATGACCCTATGTCCAACCGAATGAATAGTGCTCATTCCTGGACCATCCTTACAATTCTTGTTAAGCTTAAGCCCATTTCAATAGCCACTGTGCCTGTCCATTTCATTGGGGCACTTCTTCTTTTTTCCTGACCCTCTATCAAGCATAATGTCCTTTTCCAGGGATTGGTCCTTCCTGATAACATATCTGAAATGAGAGACGAAGTTTCACCGTCCTGGCTTCTAAGGACACTCCAGCTGTACATCTTCTAACACAGAACTGTGTATGCTCTATACTATGGCAGGTGATAGTACCTTCAATATTCTTTTCCAACACAACTTAAAAGTATCAGTTCTTCTTTGGTCTTTCTTATTCAATGTCCAACTTTCATGTGAATATGAAGTGATTGAAAATACTGTGGTTTGGGTCAAAATGATATTCCTCAAACTGATATCTTTCCTCTTGGATGCTTTAAAGAAGTCTTGTACAGCAATTTGCCTAATGCAAAAGTGATTTGATTTCTTGGCTTCTGCCAAGCAGAATCAAGTCTTTGACAATGTCCATCTTTTCTCATAATGTTATTTCTTGGTCTAGTTGTGTGGACAAATATTGTATGAGATCATTGTAAAAAGTTAACAAAATGTTTTATTAATAAAAAAACATTATAGGATGACTACAGTGGTCAGGACAGAGAAAAACTTGTTCACCACCTAGAGGGTAAACACATGTTTACATAGGTGGTGAGGCAGTAATATATAAAAAGATGGAGGTTGGCAGAGGAAAAATGAAGGTAGCAGGAGACATAGGGAAGAATGCAAGAATTAGTCAATAGAGACAAGTGCTTTTAACTGATGATACATGAACAGGTTTGTAATCATTGTTATGCAGCAAAAGCTATGGTTTGTTGAATGTGAAATTGATGATCTGCTCTGTAAATTTTCACTCAATTCACAGCAAAAAAAAATTTTTTTTTTAATGTTGTAATTTCTTTATCCAATTAGAGTTACTGGGATTGGATAGTAATATGTAATAATATGGCATCTCTTCTTTAGGAAAATACACATTCAAGAGCCAGATTCATAAAACAGAAAAATTGAGTTTTATTAATTTGACATACTTTGGTCATCTACTGTTTTACAGTCATTATACTTGGTACTAGTCACACCAAGATGAATGAGACACAGTCCCTGTCCTCATATATGAGGGTGAGTGAAAAATTATTCTTACTCTGGCTGTAAAATTTATTTTAATCTACTTTCAGAAAAGACAAATACATTATTTTTCGACATAATCTCCTTGTTTTTCAGTACACTTTGTCCATCTGTCAACAAGCTTTTGTATTCCCTTATTAAAAAATGTTTTAGTTTGATCTATAAGCCACAGATGCACCGCTGTCTTCACTTCTTCATCAGAGGTGAATCTTCGTTCTTGAAGGACTGCTTTCAGGGAACCAAGTAGATGAAAGTCCAGTGGAGCAAGATCAGAATTATAGGGAGGATGCTTTAACACCTCAAAAGGAAGTTTTTGCAGAGTATCAACAATGGATAATAGTCCTCTGTGTTTATTCCAAAGTTTAGGCTTCAGCTCTTCAGTGAGCATCTCACTGAAATGAGCACTGTTGATTGTTGAACTTATTTCCTGATAGTGTTCCAAGTACTGGCTCTTGATAATACCAGGAAACTATAAGCGTTAATTTTCCTGTTGATGGTTGACTTTTAAACTTTTTCTTGATCGGTGATTGATGATGTTTCCATTTCATACTCTGCCATTTACTCACAGGCTTACAGTGATGAATTCATGTCACCAGTATCGACTTTTTAAAAGAAACTTTTACCTTCCTTCAAGTCTCCGTCCAAATTTTGTTTTCAGATGTCCAGACACTCCTTTTTATGCTCATCTGTGAGTTGTTTTGGTACTCATCTCACACCAAATTTTTGAAACCCAAGTCTGTTATGGATTATTTCATCGCTGATATGCAAATGACTTGCCACATAATCCACTGTCACTTTTCTGTGTGACAGAATCATTTCACCTTCATGCTTAGTGTCATCAGCCATGGACATGGATGGGTGTTGTAATATAACCAGAGTGCAGATAATTTTTGACTCATCCTTGTATAACTTAGGGTTGAGTAGAGATGATAGAGTTGGAGACAGTGAATGGCATGAAATGTTACAGGTGTTAGATTGAGGTATGTATAGGTGTCAGTGCTAAGGCAAATATTTATTGTTGTTGTTAGGTGCCATTGAGTCGGTACCGACTCATAGTGACCTTATGCACAGCAGAAAGAAACACTGACCAATTCTAGGCCAACCTCACTACTGTTGCCATGCTTGAGTCCATCGATGCTGCCAGTTGGCCAATCCATCTCGTTGGGGGTCTTCCTCTTTTTC
>NW_006408947.1:1298456-1299044 GCF_000296735.1 Chrysochloris asiatica | reverse complement strand
AGGTGGAGGGTCAGAGAAAAAGAGGAAGAACCCTAGTGAGATGGATTGGCAAAGTGGCAGCATCAATGGGCTCAAGTGTGGCAACAATTGTGAGTTTGGCCTAGGATCAGGCAGTGTTTCGTTTTGCTGTACATTAGGTCAGTATAAATCGGTACCAACTCGATGACACCTAACAACAACAACAACATCTCTATGGCATTTTAATTTGTGATGATGGTTTGTAGGTTTTTGATATTTTATTACTCATGGGGACTTGCTTTGTGGCATAACCTGTGGTCTATTCTGGAGAATGTTCTATGTACATTGTAGTACAGTGTATATTGTGTTGTTGGTGGGTTGAATGTTCTGTATAAGTCTCTGATATTAGGTTTATTTATTGTGTTGTTTAGTTTCTCTGGGCTCTTATTGAATTTATTTCTGGTTGTTCTATCATTTTTCAAAAATGTTGTATTAAATTCTCTTACTATTGTGGAGTCTTTGTGTGGTTCTGTGGGTTAATATGCTAGACTGCAAAGTCGGTTTGAGCCACAATATCTGCGCATCAAGCTTACTAGCCACCCCTTGAAAACCCTATAGATGGTCACTATG
>NW_006408947.1:1295283-1296824 GCF_000296735.1 Chrysochloris asiatica | reverse complement strand
CTTCTTTATTCGGTGTCCAGCTTTTGCATGCATATGAGGTTATTGAAAATACCATGGCTTGGGTCAGGTGCACCTTAGTCCTCAAGCTGACATCTTTGCCCTTCAACACTTTAAAAAGGTCTTGTGCAGCAGATTTGCTTAATGCAAGACATCGTTTGGTCTCTTGACTGTTGCTTCCGTGAGTGTTGATAGTTGATCTAAGAAGAATGAAGTCCTTGACAATGTCAGTCTTTTCTTGGTTGATGAGAATCGATCCGCGAACTGCAAGATCAGCAGTCAAAACTACCAGCTGTTACATGGGAGAAAGATGAGGCTTTCTGCTCTAGTAAAGATTTATAGCCTCAGAAACCCTGTACAGGGTTGTTATGAGTTGGAACCGACTCTACAGTACATAACAAGAACAACATTGGCTAGTGTTTTCAAGCATAAGGCAAATATTAGGAGCCTGATTTTTCATGTTTAGAGTATTGGCTAAATGAAGAGTACAGAAATAAATGGAGAGTTCAAAGAACATAAACAGGTTGTTTGTGACCATATTAGATTTGAGTTTCCTATATTATTATTTTTTTAATGACTATATTGAGGTATAATTGATATAGTTTAACTACACTTTTTCAAAGTGTACAGTTTCAATAAGTATGTATTGTTGTTGTTGTTGTTGAGTGCCATCGAGTCGGGTCCGACCCATAGATCCATAAAACCATCATCACAATTAAAATGATAAGCCTATTTGTCACCCCCAAAACTTTTTGTCCCTTTTTTTAAAAACTCCTTCCTGCTTCTTCCTTCCTCTCCAGTTCCCAGTCAACTATTGATCTGCTATTTGACACTGCAGATTAGTTTTCATTTTTTAGAATGTTATATAAATGTAATCATATCATATGTAATTTAAAAAATTTTTAGTTTGTTTGGTTTTTCTTTCTTCCACTTAGTATAATTATTTTGACGTTTCACTTATGATATCTCCTGAATCAATAATTCATTTCTTTTTTTTCTGAGTACTATTCTACTAGATAGATGTACTATAATTTATCTTTTCACCTATTTTTTGTGCCAGTATACATAAGAACTCTAGGAGTTAAGAATCAACTTAATGACACTTAATAGTGACAGTTACCTATGGGTGAATAAAGAAACAGTATTTTAAAAGATGTAATTATATTTGAGTTTTTCTTAAGAGAATGATTAGAACTTGTTGAGAAATTGGGAAAAACTAGTTCCAAGAGAGAAATTCATATGTTTTTGAGGAATTAAAGCATTTTTAATTGCAGAGTTCTAGATTATTTTATAATATAAATGTTTAGAAGGTGAACTAATGGATATATAATAATATTCCAAAAAGAATACCAAATCCACTGTTATTGAGTGAATTCAAACTCAATGACTTTATAGGACAGAGTAGTACTGCTCCATAGGGATTCTTGTTGTTGTTGTTAAGTGCCGTCGAGTCGGTTCCGACCCATAACGACCCTGTACAGGGTTTCCGAGGGTGTAAATCTTTACGGGAGTAGAAAGCCTCATCTTTCTCCCGCGGAGCAGCT
>NW_006408947.1:1290088-1294959 GCF_000296735.1 Chrysochloris asiatica | reverse complement strand
TCATTCACATATTTTTTATAAAATTGATAAGTACAAATTGGATATATTTCTTTGTCATCAAACGATTGCCTTAGAAATATTTTCAAGTTGATAATACAAAGAGTACTTTATAAATATGTGAAAGCCTTAATAATGCCTGTTCATGGATGGGGAAACTATATATGTTTTTCTTAGCCACATATATATTGGAAACTATTTATGTATGTGTATGTGAAAGTTTTTATTGTTAATTGAGTCGAGGTTTAGG
Source organism: Chrysochloris asiatica (assembly GCF_000296735.1). Lineage (NCBI taxonomy): Eukaryota > Metazoa > Chordata > Mammalia > Afrosoricida > Chrysochloridae > Chrysochloris > Chrysochloris asiatica. The sequence continues at coordinate 1,294,712 of NW_006408947.1, read as the reverse complement.
TAGTAGTTCTTCAGTTTCACATTCAAATCATATACTTTGTTTCAACTCAGTGACAGCAACCCCTCCATATAACAGCAGTCATCAGCTTCCTCCCTGTGGTACTTATTTCCATTCGCCTTCCTTTCCAACCTTTCTGAACTTGAACTTAAGTAAATGTTTCCTTGTTGATGTTGAGTGTTTGACCATTCCATAGTCAGCATACTTATTAGCATTGTTGTTCCTCCTATATACCTAGCTACCTCTTGGCTGAAAATTGGGCCACAAGGGTGAATTCGATTGCAGACCTGAAGGGTGATTGAGGGCCGTAGTCTTTGTTCCTCCAGTATCTTTCTTGCTAATAAACCCAGTCTTTTCTTTTTATATATATATAATTTTGAGTTTTGCTCCACATTTTCTCCCACTCTATTCAAAACAATCCAGTAATGTAATCTATTTCAGAACAGTTGGCAATTATAGCTGGGCACTGTCTAGTACTTTTGGTCTCAGAGTCATGGAGACTGATAATTACATGTTCCATTAGTTCACTGAAATAATTGGTTACAAATGTATTCTATTTTCATCCTCTTCTTTCCTCTGCACTACTCATTGAGCCCTAGGTGGCCACTCATAAGCTGTTAAGACCCAAGTTGCTAGTCTCAAAAGTAGAATGTAGAATATTATATGAGGGTCATGTTATTCCAACTGGCCATGGTGTCTCATCAGACTGGCCCTGTGCTCCTAATCCCACCAACTCATTGCCTTAAGGTATTTGGTAATGTCTAAAAAGCTTTCATAATTTTTCTTCTGTCACCACAACTGGACCAATAAATAGCATCATGTGATAAAGAAAAAAAATCAAAGTTGTTAAAGACTCCATTTTACTTGAATCCACTATCAACACTCATGGATAGACATTAAGCGTGTTTCCATCTTTTTGCTGTTGTGAATAGTGCTGTAATCAAATAATACATTGCATTACGCACATCTGCTGCACAATACCACGTCAGAGTATTCAAGAGCAAAGATAACAGTTTGAGGACTAAGGTGCACCTGACCCAAGCCATGGTATTTTTAATAGTTTCATATGCATGTGAAATTTGGACAATGAATAAGGCAACCCATACAAGAATTGATGCATTTGAATTATAGTATTGTAGAAGAATATTAAAAGTACCATGGACTACCAAAAAAAAAAAAAAAACAAACAAGGCTGTGTTCTTAGAAGTACAGCCAGAATGCTCCTTAGAAGCCAGCATGATGAGACTTCATCTCTCATATTTTAGAGACGTTATCAAAAGAATCCTGTCAGTCCCTGGTGAAGGACATAATGCTTAGTAAGGTGGAGGGTCAGCAAAAAAGAGGAAGACCGCAACAAGATGGATTGATACAGTGTCAGCAACAGTGGGTTCAAGCATAAAAACAATTGTGAGGAAAGCACTGGACCATGCAGTCTTTTGTTCTGCTATGCATAAGGCCACTAAAAGTTGGAACCAACTTGGTGACACCTAACAATAACAAATGCTCCATCACATTCATAGATGTGTTTGCAGCATAGGTAAATACCCCTGTACAAATATCCTCTGTTAAACCTTTATATATTTGTGGGTATGTGTCTCCCTCCTATACCCTGTCAGCCTGTGTATCTTCCCACGTATCTGCATGAAGAACACTGTTGTTGCGGGGTTTTATATATAACAGTATTAACTTGTTTCCTTTAACCTTTGCATTCTATCCTATGTTTTTGTCTGCCAAGCTCCCTCTTGTATCTTGCCTTCTCCTGTATTTATTTCTGTTCCCTTTAACTCTTGCATCCCACCCTATGATTTCCCTGTCTTCTTAATTCATCTGCCAACTTCCCTCATGTATATTGCCTTCTTTATCACCCAAGGTAATACATGTCTGCCTTCAAGCTTCTATCTCACCCCTGGTGTAACCATCAAAGCATGTTTCTATTAGCATGGCAACCTTTTCTTGAGTTTTTATAATAGTAGCCTCATACAATATCTGTCCTGTTTGATTGAGTACTTTCACTCAGCAAATGTTCTTCAGATTCATCCATGTTATGAGGTGTTTTACAGATTCATCTTTATACTTCAACATTGCATAGTATTTCATTGTGTGTATGTGCCCAAGTTTGTTTATCCATTCATCCATTGATGGGCATTTAGTCTATCTCCATTTTGTTGCTATTGTGACTAGAGCAGCAATGAACATGGATGTGCATATATCTATTTTTAACCACAGCTCTTTTATCTTGAGGATGTATACCAAAAGGAGGGATTGCTGTTTACAACTCTTTGAGGAAGTTCTGTAATGTTTTCCACAGTAGTTGAACCATTTTAAAGTCACACCAGCATTGTATGAGGGTCCCAGTCTCTCCACACCCTTGCCAGAATTTGTTTTTGAACTTTGCTATTAATGCTGTGATGAGATGATATCTCAGAGTTTTGATTTGCATCTCTCAAGTAGACTCGACTCAGAAACTCTATACAGGGTTGCTGTGGGTCGGCACCAACTTGACGGCACTTAACAATAACAATGGAGTCCTGGTGTGGTACTGTAGGATAAGCACTGGACTGCTAACTGGAAGTTCTGTGGTCCAAACTCACCAGCTGCTCTTTGGAAACGCTGTAGAAGTTCGCTATGAGTTGTTAATGACTTAACACTTAACAATAACAACCACAGTGACTAATCACTGTGAACATTTCTTATGTTTGTTGGCTTCCTGAATTTCATATTTGGTGAAGTATCTGTTCATGTTCTCTGCCAATTTTTTGATTGGATTATTTATCTTTTTCTTGTAGAGATGTTGAAGTTTTCTATAAATTATGTAGATTATTCCCTTGTCTGCTGTTTGTTGTTGTTGCTAAGAGTTATTGAGTTGATTCCGACTCATAGGACCCTGTACAAGGTTTCTGAAGAGCAGCTTGTGTGTTTGAACTGCCTACCTTATGGTTCACATCTAGTGTCACACCAGGAGTCTGATATGTCCTTGCAAAAAAATTTCCCCATCTGTGGTCTTTGTTTTTACTCTTTTGTGGAATCTTTTAATGCACAGAAGTGTCTAAGTTTTAGAAGGTCCAAGTCAACTATTTTGTCTTCTTTAGTTTTTGTGTTTTCAGTTATGTTTGATAGTGTATTTATGCCTTGTATCATATCATCTGATTTCATCTGCCCCTCCTTTTTCGTTGGTGATCTTTATAGTTTTAGGTTTTACATTTAAGTCTTTAATTCACATTGAGTTCATTTTTGTATATTGTGTGAGATATGGATCTTGTTTTATTCTTCTGCAAATGTTTTGCCAGCATTGTTTGTTGAAGAGACTACTTCTTCCCCATTTAATGTGTTTTGGCCTCTGCTGACTGTATGTGGGTGGATTTACTTCTGGCATGGTTGCTGTCACCTGTTGGATAAGGCAAGAAGAGAAAACACACAAATGAAAAACAAGCAACAGCGTAAAACAGAAAATAATAAAGGAGAAAAAAGAGTTAAGAAAAAACAAAACAGACAACAGCTAGAAATACAATAACCACAAAGAGAAAAGAGAGAAAGTAAAAGAAGAAGAGGAGAAGCCCACAGAAGACAACAATAAGACAGAAAAGAAAAAGCACTAAACACAGTTAAGGAAAGGGGTAAAGAAAAGAGAAAGAGACCAGAGAAATTTTAAAGAATAATCAAGAGCAAAAGAAAGAAAGAAGAGATGGGGGACCAAGGTTATAGTTTCCAAATACAGATTCTTATTGGTTTCCAACCTTTGCATTCCAATCACCAGTAAATATCATTGCATCAATTTCAGGTGGGAGAAGTTGGAAGAAGTCTTAAATTTCTTCATCCTTGACATTAGTTTGTTGTATACATTTGAATTTTTGTTGTTGCTAAGTGCTGTAGAGTCAGTTCCAACCCATAGTGACCCTATATAGGTTTCCAAGGGGTGGCCGATGAGTTTGAACCACTGACCTTGCAGTTCAAACCGACCTTGTGATCAAGTGCTTAATATGTTTAATATGTTTCTTCATTTGAGCGAATATTGTCTGTTGTCTCTGTGGCATTGTGGAGTTGTATTGTGGAGCTGTCATTTTGTATCCAATTGACGATTATTTGTTGATGTGTTCTTAGTCTCTAACTAGCTGTCTACTGTGGGTGTAATTAAGGAATGGAAGCATGTACACTGTTCTTGTTTGCTATTTATGCATCTTAGTGTAGGGTGGGTTTGTCTGGCGTTGGCTGCTATCTGATATTGATCATGTGGTATAGGAGCTGGCATTGGCTCTTGCCCTGTGGTTAGAGTTGCAGAGGGTACAGTTGTGGCTGGGCTGTATGGGTATGGTTACTGTATCCTTTCAGGTGGGAAAGAGAAAACCTTTTTCTCTCACACACACAAACACATACACACATGAAAACAAAACAGAATAAACAAACAAGAAACCAACAATGAAAAGAGAAAATAATAAAACAAAATAAAAACAACAGTCAGCAAACAGAAAAAAAGAATATAACTATAACACTACTATAAAGAATGAAGTCCTATTGTGGTACTATAGGATAAGCTCTGGGTCACAAGGTCGGTTTGAACTGCAAGGTTCTTGGTTCAAATCCACCAGCTGCACCTCAGAAACCCTATACTGTGTCTCTATGAGTTGGAACT
>NW_006408947.1:1287336-1289988 GCF_000296735.1 Chrysochloris asiatica | reverse complement strand
AACTCTTGAAGGTAAATTAGGCAAATTGCTGTTCTTTATAGATTAGGAAAACAGATTAAATATTTCTTTCAAAGATAAGTAATGACATAAAAATTGGTACAGTTTGAGCTTTTTCTATGTACAGAGCAGTATATATCAATTTTGATTTCTTAACAAGTTATATAGTATCATTTTCTTTTATGCAAATGATAAGCAAATTAATGGATGTCAAATAAGTAGTGCATGATGGTATCAGTTAATTCTGGCCACAGAAATTCTGCGTCACTAACAATAACTAATATATAATGGCATACAACAATAACCATTTATTTCACTCATGAATCTTTGGATAAGTTGTGTAGCTCTATGTTTCTTGTCCTATGATGTGAAAGGCAGGATGATCCAGGCATGTTCTCCTTGTGGTAGTAACAGAGGTCCAAAAGAACAAGCCCTTTTGTAATTTGCTTTAGATGCTTCAGTTGTGCCGTACTAGTGGCCAAGGAAATCCTAAATTCCAGGTGTCAGAAATATTCTTCTCCTTTTTATTGAGTAAAACCACATATCATAGAGTGGACACACAGGGGTGAAAACTGGGGCAGTTAATGAAATCTTTCACAATGGCAGAGATAAGATCTAAATTTGGTTCCTTCAGTTAATAGAATTGAAGAGTCTCACAGCCTTTCTAGCTACCTTTTGTTATCCTAAAATCTAATTTTTCAAATTTTGTTTGGTTTACTTGTTTTATATAACAAGTTCTTTAGTTATTCTTTATGACTATGGTTATGTAGAGAAACCCAGCAAATTTATTCATTAATATCTTTTCACCCTTGGTTCTTTCAGGCTCGATTCTGGGTACAAGTGATGAGGGATTTGCGAAATGGTGTAAAACTTAAGAAGGTCCAAGAGCGACAGTACAATCCTTTGCCCATTGAATACCAGCTCACACCTTATGAAATGCTAATGGATGACATTAGATGCAAAAGATACACTTTGCGAAAGGTGATGGTAAGTACCCAGGAAAATCTTTTTGTGTGTGTGTTAGTTATTCCATTTGTTGTAGTTGGTTTAAAAATCGTCTTTCAGGAACATATCTGTCATTAACATTTTAGGAAGAATTTTTGTTGTTGAGAATGTACACAGCAGAACATGCACCATTCCAGATGTTCTGCATATACAGTTCAGTAACACTGTGTTTTTTAAGTTGTGCAACCATTCTCATATTTCTTTTCCAATTTGTTCCTTCTCTATTAACATATACTCACTGCCCTCCTAAGTTTCCTGTGTAATCATTTGAGTTCCTGTTGCCAGTATAGTTCTTAAAAGATCACAGTGCTCAAGGCAGAAAGTCTTTGCTAATGTTAAACTAAACTGTTGTTTGCTTTAAAGAATAATTCAGGGCATAGTTATTTTTTCTTAAATGTTTTATTGTGAGTTATGTGATAGTTTACATGGGAGAATATTATTACATTCATTCTATCGTATATTGTCTCATTGCCATGGTTTACAATCCCCTCCATGCATCATCAACCAACCAAAGGGTCTACCCTGCAAGCCTGCCCCCCCCCCATCCCCCCCAGGTCTTCAGCACACAGTCGCTCTCCCTCTCTGGATCTAAAGTCTCCAGCTGCTCCATTGCTCCATGTCATCATCTCTGCCTCCATTTCAGACATCACTGCTTCTCTGGATAGGGTCCTGCTCTCCGCTTTTCTCACTTGATGATCCTAGGGACCTCCGCTCCCAGACTGAAAAGTTATTCACTCCCCGCCTTGCTATAAAACATCTACCTTTACATTTCCAACCTTCACAATCAGTCCTGATAAGAATTATTCACTATTGTATCACAAGAGACCCATCTACATTTCATTGCATTAGCCCCGCCCACACAGATTGGATACTATTCACTGGAGATTCTACCGTCTTCCAGGCCCTCTGTATCTAGGTTCCCTCTTGAAAGCTTGTAAGCCAGTCACTTCTTGCCTTTGTAGCCCCCCGCCCCCCATTTTGGGTAGCCAATGCCCAAGTTGCCCATCCATGTCTACTCTGTGTGTGGAGGGTGTGGGAATGATTCTTAATGTAAGGATTTATTCCCTCTTTTCAGCTACTGCTTCCATAGGTGTAGGTCAAGTTCATCAAATTGTATGAGAATACTTCTTTTTTCTTCCTTATCTTTTTACTTCTGGTTGAGCTCTGATCATCCAGTCATTGAAGCTAGGTCAAGTGGGTATTATCTGCAAGTATGGGTGTTCTTATGCATATGCCCTCTCTTCTTATCAGCTGGACACTTCACTCTCCACTCTAGTCCTCTGTGGCTATGACACTGACTCTGGACTCAAGACTCCCCAAGTCTTGCAACACTGCTGGCCAGCCAGGTCTTATCTGGGTTCACAAAAGTCTATTGAACATTGTAGGACATAGCTCGCCACTTCATTGCTGTTTTTCCCTCACTTCTCCTTATCGGTGATGAGTGTGGTCACCAATCAGAGCGTGTATTCCCATTGAGTCTTAGTCTTGGAAAAGGGTTTGCACTGAGGGGACCCGACGACTTGCCTTGATGTTTCCTGGGCAAGCAAGTTGCTTGTTCTTGTAGTAACAGTTGGTCTGCCTATGTTGTTATATATTTTTCCTGTAGGTCTTTCTTTCAAGAAGTATCTTCTGTTCTTCTAGCCACTCCAG
>NW_006408947.1:1274566-1275808 GCF_000296735.1 Chrysochloris asiatica | reverse complement strand
TTGGGTTGAATGCTCTGTACACATCTAAAAGGTCCAGTTCGCTGGTTGTATTGTTTAGTTCTTCTGTGTCTTTGTCAAGTTTCTTTCTGGTTGTTCTATCCATTTTTGAAAGCGGTGTATTAAAATCACCCACTATCACTGTATATTCATCTATTTCTTTCTTCAAATTGATTAGAGTTTGCTTTATATATTTTGGAGCTCTTTCATTGGGCGCATAGATATTTATTATGGTTATTTCATCTTGGTCAATTTTCCCTTTAGTCTTGAGATAATATCCATCTTCATCTATTATCCTGTTTTTTCCTTAAAGTTTGTTTATCAGAGGTTAGTACTGCCACTTCTGTTTGCTCTTTATTGAAATTGGCTTGGTATTTTTTTCCCATCCTTTGACTTTTAATCTGTGTTTTTTTCTCTGTGTGTGAGATGTGTCTCTTGCAGACAGCATATTGAAGGATCTTGTTTTCTTATCCATTCTGCCACCCTCCGTCTCTTAGCAGGTGCATTTAATCCATTTACATCCAGTGTAATTATTGATAGGTATTAATTGCTGCCATTATGTTTGTTTTTTTTTTGTGGTGTTGCTGCTTCTTTGTTCTGTGTGTCTTCTTTTGTTGAGTAAATGATTTTTGTGTTCTTTCTTGTGAGTTTCCTCATAGTTTTAATGTTTCCATGTTCTTCTTGGATTTTCATTCTCTTAGCATGTTGTGATATGTTAAGTTTCTTTGAGGTTACCTTATAATCCATTAACTTCTCTCTCCATTTACTGCAGTGTATTTTATCCTGTAATTGACCTGACCTTCTCACTATCTGGATCTCAGTTCCTACATGTTTACCTTCTTTTATATTGTACTTGTTTTGTTCATAGACTGGTCTCCGAGATTCTCTGAGTTTGTTCTTATAATTTTGTTCTGTTCTCACCTCTTCCTTCTGTTGACTTAATTCAGCGAGATACTGCCATATATATCAATCTCTGGTTGTTATCTGTTCTTGTTGGTTCTCAGTCCACAGAACTCCCTTAAGATGATTTGTAGCGTGGGATTGGCTTTGGCAGAATCCCTTAGCCTCTGTTTATCTTGGAATGTTTTGATTACACCATCATATATTGTTGATAGCTTTGCTGAATAAAGGATTCTTGGAGGGCAATTTTTGTTTTTCAGGGTTTTATAAATGTCTCCCCATTGCCTTCTTGCTTGCATGGTTTCTGCTGAGAGATCTGAGCTTAATCTGACTTGCTTGCCTTTG
>NW_006408947.1:1238223-1272891 GCF_000296735.1 Chrysochloris asiatica | reverse complement strand
GCAGCCCGATTCGTAACCACTATGCTACCAGAGCTCCTGAAATATAGCTTCTTTTAAACCAATGGAATTGTAAAACTGACCAATTCTAAACTTAGAGTGCCATGCACCCTATTTGCATGATACCACCCAGTCATTTACAAAGACTGTGTGTAGAAGAGTCATATCAATTAAATCCACTTTACCATAAAGGGACAAGATGACAGCTTAGATATTGTGGTTGGATGCCACTGAGTCAGTGCCAGCTCCTAGAAACCCTATGCACAACAGAATGAAATACTGCCCACACTTCCACCAGCCTCACAATTGTTGTTATGTTTGAGCTCATTGTTGCAGTCAGTGTATGGTTGGGGGAGTCTCCTTATTTATTTATTTTTGGGCCTGATACTCCACTTTAACAAGCATGATGTCCTTCTGTAGTTACTGGTTTCACCTGATAATATGTCCCAAGTATGAGAAACGAAGTCTTCTCATCCTCGCTTCTAAAGAGCATCTGGCTGTACTTCGTCCAACATAGATTTGTTTGTTCTGGCAATCCATGGTACTTTTAATATTTTTCTCCAACACCTTAATTCAAATTCATCGATTCTTCTAATTCAAGATGGCATAACCATAATAAATATCTATGCTTCCAATGATACCTAAAGCAAACCATACTAGGATTGAAGAAAGAAATAGACAAATCTACAATTATAGTGGGAGATTTTAATACGCCACTTTTGAAAAAAGGTAGAACAACCAGAAAGAAATTCGACAAAGATAAAGAGGAACGTAAACAGCACAATCAACCAACTTGACCCTATAGTTGTGTACAGAGCATTCAACCCAACACCAGCACATTACACATTCTTTTTCAGTGCATAAAGAACATTCTCCAGATTTAACCATGTGTTAGACCATGAAACAAGCCTCCATAAATTTACAAACATCAAAATACTACAAAGCATATATCAGATCACATGCTATAAAACTTGTTGGTAAGGCATTTCTTTTTCCAAACTTTCCAGAGGGGTTGAACCATTTTGTAGTCCCACCTACAATGTAGGAGGTCCCAGTTGTAGCACATCCAGCCCAGCATTTGTTTCTTTTAAACTTCCAGTCAATGCTGGTGTGAGATGGTATCTCCTTCTTGCAGCTCTCTAATGGCTTAGACCTGGAGCATTTCTTTTTGGTTTGTTAGCCCCCTGAATATCTTCCTTGGTGACATGTCTGTTCATATCCTGTACCCATTTATTAATTGGGTTGTTTGTCTTTTTGTCATGGAGGTGTCATTTTCTATAAATATTAGAGATTAGTACCTTGTCTGATACGTGCTTGCAAAAGATTTTTTCCCAGTTTGTGGATTCCCTGATTACTCTTTTGGCAAAATCTTTTGATGCTTGTAAGTTTTGAATTTTTTGAAGGTCCCAGACTTCTATTTTGTTTTATACTGTTTTTTTGTGGGTTTTATAATGTTTGATAGTATATATATGTCATGTATTAGAGCCCCTCAGTTTGTCCCTATTTTTTCATTGATGATTTTATAATTATAGGTTTTACAATTAGATTTTTAATCCTCATTGAGTTTGTTTTTGTATGTGGTGTGAAATATGGATCTTGTTTCATTCTTGACAAACCCGATTTCCAGTTTTCCCAATACCATTTGTTGAATGTACTGTGTCTTCCCCATTTAATGCATTTTGGCCCTTGGCCAAAGATCAATTCACTGTGTACTGTTGGATTTACTTCTGTGCTTTCAATTTTGCTCCATTGGTCTATGTATTTTTTGTTGTACCTGTCAGTACCAGGCTGTTTTTTACCATCATGAATGTATAGTAAATTTTGAGATAGGGAGTGATAGGCCTTTAACTTTGTCCTTCTTAAGCAGTACTTTGCTTATCTGAGGTCTGTTTACTTTCCATACAAAGTTTGTAGTCATTTTTTTCATCTCTTTAAAAAATGATGTTATAATCTGGATTGGGATGGCAATCTTTCTCTTCTTTTCTTATAAGTCTACTGAAGTTTTCTGCTTCACTCTGTGCTAGTTTAGGTAGGTTGTGTTTTTCTAAAAAATTTTCCATATCTCCTAGATTTTCAAATTTGTTCACGTATAACTCTTTGTAGTATTTTGTTAGCATCCTTTCTATTGGTTCTGTTGTGACATCACCCATATAATTTCTTATGCATGTTATTTGCATCTGTTCCTTTTCACCATTGCCAGTGGTTTGTCAATTTTATCAGTCCTTTCAAAGAACCAACTTCTGGTCTTATTGATTCTTTCTATTGTTTTTCTGGCTTTTTATTAATTTATTTCTGCTCTAATCTTTCTTGCTGTTGTTGTTTAGTGCTGTGGAGTTGGTTCTGACTCATTGTGATCCCTGCATTCGGTTTACGAGGAGAAGCAGGTGGATTTGAACTGCTGACCATGTATTTCAAATGGATCTTGCAGTCCACCAGGATTCCTTTTTCTTTGTAGTTGTCTCCATTTTAGAATGGTATCTCTGTTAGACTATTTTCAGTCTTGTAGTTTAGTGTTATTGTGGATGCTTCTATATCTGGATTGAATTCTGGATGGTGTGTCGTGTATGCCTCTCACCCATTGTTGTCTGCTACGTTTGTCTTCAATCCTAAGGACTCCAGTTAGTTTTTGTTTTTTTTTTAAGATGGCTTGGTTTTTCACAAGTTCCTTTTATTTTTGTTTATTTGGAAATTATCTAACTTTGTCTCTGTATTTGAGGGACAGTTTTGCCAGGTATGTGATTCTTGGTTGGCAGTTTGTTTCTTTCAATTTTTTGTCTGTCTCCCCATTACTTCTTGACTTCATGGTTTCTGCTGAGAAATCAGAGGTTAAATTTATAGGTTTTCCTCTGTAGGTGACATTTCGTTTTTTCCTGAGCTGCTTTCAGGATTCTCTCCTTGTCTTTGACTTTGGAGTTTTAAATTATGATATGTCTTGGTGAATTTCTTTTGGAGTCTATTCTGTTTGGCTTTCATTCAGCTTCTTGCATGCTTATTTTCTCATCTTTAACCATGTTAAGGAAATTATCTTCGAGCTGTGGGTTAATACACTGGACTGCAGAGTCAGTTTGAACTGAAAGGTTGGCAGTTAAAGTTGGTCAGCTGCGCCTCAGAAACCCTGTACAGGGTCACTGTGGTTGAAAACAACTCGATGGCACTTAACAAAAATAAGTCTTCAGCTGTGTATTCTGGCTGTTCTTTGTCTCTTCTTGTTCTGCAGTTCTGATCACCCATATGTTATTCGTCCTCATGTTGTCCCACATGAATCTTAGGCTTTCTCTATGTATTTTATTATTATTGTTAACCTTTATTTTTTGTTATTGTTCCCTTAGCGGTTTTCTGAACTCTTGGTTTTGTTTGTTTTTTTACCTTTCTGTCAATCATTTGGAGTTACCTAAATTTCATTATCCTCTTTGGGTTTTTGTGTTCTGTAATTCCAGTCATCCATATGTTACTCCTCTTCATGTTGTATCATATGGAACATAGACTTTCTTCATTTTTCTTTTTCATTATTAAAAAATTAAAAAACAAAAAATTATTGTTCTTCTAGCTTACTAGTATTGAGAGAGTTATCTTCAAGCTCATTAATTCTGTTGGTTTTTTTTTTTTTTTTTTTTTTTTAAATTACAATCTACTCCTTTTCCCTTTCATTGTATTATCCATTTCTGGTACCTTAGTATAAATCTCCTGGATTTCTTTTTGCAAGCTTTGTATTGTGTCCAATACTTTACCTTGTTTGCTTATACCTGGTGCAGTTTTCTGAAAAATTTCCTTGACCTTTCTTTCAATTGTTTGGAGTTACCTAAATTTTATTATTCTGAACTCTTTTTCAGGTAATTCTAGTGCCTCTTTTTCCTCAGAATAATTTTCTAGCTTTACTTCTTCGTGTTTTGTTTGATCTGCTCTATTGGCCATGACTGGTTTTGAAGATTTGGAGCAGGGCAGTGGGCCTCTTCAGTGGGGCACACAATCTCCAAATAGCTCCTACCGCTTAGAAACTGAGAGCTTTCTTGTGGGTATATGCTGGTATAGTCTGGCTTTGCCTCTGGGATCCACAGGTAGTTTTCTGCAGTACAAATGAGTTTTCTTGTCTCTGAAGCCCTCACAAACCCTCAAGATGGCTGCAGCAGGTCCTGTTGACTGCCACAACTCAACAGTCACCTCCTTTTTTCTTCTATATTCCCAACTCTCTCTCCCAGTAAGCACTCAATCCACTTCTCTATTCCTTCATCTGAAGCTCAGAGTTCCAGGACCATTCTCTGCATTTATCTCATCTGGTTTTAAGTATCCTTGTTACAAAGGTTCTGTACAGTTTTCTTGCCTAGTCTACCATCTTTCACCATCCCTTCTCTTCCAGTTTTGTTTTTTGGTTTTTTTTGTAAAGTTTTTTTGTTTTTTTAAGTTTTTATTGTGAATTATGTGGGTCTACATAGGAGAATAACAGTTTTAAATTCATCCTATTGTATTTCCTTTCATTTGCAATGATTATAATCCCCTCCATGCACCATCAAACAACCAAAGGGTACACCCCACAGGCATGCCCACCCCCCCAGCCATCAGCACACAACCCCTCTCCCTCCCTGAGTCCAGAGTCGCCAACTGCTCCATTTGTCCACGTCATCATCTCTGCCACCATTTCTGGTGTCACTGCTTCCCTGGGTAGGGTCCCGCACTCCGCTCTTCTCAATTAATGGTCCCAGGGACCTCCACTCCTGGACTGCAAAATTAATCTCTCCCCTCCTTTTGTTATAAAATATCTACCTTTACATTTCTGACCCTCACAGTCAGTCCTGATAGCAGTTATTCACTATTGTACCACAAGAGTATTATCCCCATCTCCTTTTATTAGGCCCGTCCCAGCAGATTGGAAACCATTCAGTGGAGAGTCTACTTTTCCCTGCCCTGTCTGCAACTAGGATCCCTCTAGAAAGCTTGTAAACCAGTCACTTCTTGCCTTTGTAGGCCCCTCCCCCACCCCCCATTTTGGACAGCCAATGTGCAAGTTGCCCATCTCTGTCAACCCTGTGTACTAAGGGGGTGGGAGTGATCCTAGCTGTAAAGATTTGTTGCCTTTTTTAAGCTACTACATCCATAAATATAGGTAAAGTTCATCAAATTGTAACAGGTTGCTCTTTTTTTTTTTTTTTTTTTCCCTCTTTTTCCTTCTAGTCAAGTGCTCATTATCCAGCCACTGAAGCTAGGTCAAGTTAGTACTATATGCATGTATGGGTGTTCCTGTGCATCTCCCCTAACTTCACATCATCTGGATGCTTCACTCTCCATTCTAGTCCTCTGTGGCCATGTCACTGCCTCTGGGCCTAGGAGTCCCTGGGTCTTGCCATACTGCTGGCTAACCAGGTCTCCACCCAGGCTCACAGGAGTCTATTGAATATGGTAGGACCCAGCTACCAACTTCATTGCTGTTCTTTGCCCCTCTTGCCCTTATCGGTGACCAGTGTGGTCACCAGCCAGACCATATGCATACTCTTGTATTCCCCTGAGTCTCAGTCTTGGAAGGGGGTTTTCTATGAGGAGACCCGACGACTTGCCTTGATGGCTCCTGGGTGAACAGCTTGCTGTTCTTGTTGTCAATCAGACTGCCATCATTGTTTTTTATTTTTCCTGCCTGTCTTTCTTTCATGAAGTGTCTTCTGTTCTTCTAGTCACTTCAGGCTGGTTTACTTGACCTTTCCAGTGGAAATTTCCCACCTCAGACAATTCTGGATGGGGTTCAGGATTCCACTTATGGTCTTACAAAATGCAAAGGCTCCATAGGAAGCCTCGTTCACTGGACAACTTCTAGCCCCCTTTAAGGTATTCCAATTAGTTATAGACTGAATGAAGATGGACTTACAAGCTTTATATTGTGATGTTTCTGGCTATTCCTTTCTCTCCCCATCAAGTGTCTATTTTACAATGGTAGGCAAGGGAAACCAAGATTCAAAAGACAGCCAAGCATCTTAAATTATCACCCTCTTCTTTCCATTCAAACCATGCCTCATCCTGTATCCTTAAGCCCTGTTGTTCCAAGTTTGTGCATACATCCTCATTTACCTCTGTCCCACTTAGCCGTGCAAAGCTGCCTAACTATTCTCCCATTTGCCTTGTTCTTTCATTCCCCTCCCCTCCAGCACCCAAGCTATCCTGTGTCTATTCCCTACCCAGTGCTCTTATCTTCCCCTCCCTCCCCTCACCTCATCCCATACATCCCAGTGATCAGCAAATATATATATATAATTCCACCCCCAGCTTTTAGAGTGGGTTCTTTTTCTTAATCTTTTACAATACTGGTTCTATGTAGTGTTTCTCCTTTTGTGACTGACTAATTTCCCTCAGCATAATGTCCTCAAGGTTCATTGCAGCTTCCTTGTTGTTCTTCAAGGTAGCTTAGTATTCCATTGTGTGTATGTACCACAGTTTGTTTATCCATTCTTCAATTGATCAGCATTTTGGCTGTCTTGATCTTTTTGCTATTGTAAATAGTGCTGCTATGAACATTGATGTGCATATATATCTACTCGTATTATGGCTCGTATTACTTGTGGGTAAATACCAAGTAGAGGAATTGCTGGCCCATGAGGTATTTCTATTTCCATCTTTCTGAGGAAACGCATATTGCTTTCCAGAGTGGTTGGACCATTTTGCAATCCCATCAACAATGTAGGAAGGTCCCAGTCTCTCTGCATCCTCGTCAGCATTTATTGTCCTCTGCTTTTTTGATCTTTGCTGTTATTGCTGGTGTGAGATGATATATCATTGTTGATACCATCTTTTCACTCTTTTGATTTGCATCATATTGAACGTGCCATGGGCTGCCAAAAGAACCAATAGATCCGTTTTGGAAGAAGCGCAGCCAGAGTGCTCCTTGGAGGCCAAGATGGCCAAACTTTGTCTCTCATACTTTGAACATATTGTCAGGAGGGACCAGTAGCTGGAGAAGGATATCATATTTGGTGAGGTGGTGGGTCAGAGAGAAAGAGGAAGACTCCTAATGAGATGGATTGGCCAAGTGGCAGCATCAGTGCACTCAAGCATGGCAACAGTAGTGAGGTTGGCCCAGGATCAGGCAGTATTTCGTTCTGCTGTGCATAAGGTCACTATGGGTTGGTACCAACTCGATGATACCTAACAACAACAACAACAATGGCTAATGATTGTGAACATTTCTTCATATGTTTGTTGGCTGCCCCGATCTCCTTGATGAAATGTCTGTTCATATTCTGTGCCCATTTTTTAATTGGGTTATTTGTCTTTTTCTTATAGAGGTGTTGTAGTTTCCTATATATTTTAAAAAATGAGCCCCTTGACCAATGTGTCACTACAAAAGATTTTTTTCCCATTCTGTGGGGTCCCTATTTACTCTTTTGGTGAATTCTTTTGATACACTTAAGTTTTTAATGGTTAGTATGTTACAACCATCTATTTTTTTCTACTTTTGTTTGTGTAGTTTTCAAAATATTTGGTAGTCTGTGCATGCCCTGAATTAGAGCCCTCACATTTGTCCCTATTTTTTCATTGATGACCTTCATAATTTTGGTATTCACATTTAGGTCTTTAATCCATGCTGAGTTAGTTTTTGTATAAGGCATGAGGTAAAGGTCTTGTTTCACTCTTTTGCATATCGCTTTCAGTTCTGTCAGCGCCATCTGTTAAAGAGACTATCTCCTCCCCATGCAAGATACTTAGGCCCTTTGTTGAAAATCAGTTGGCTGTATGTGGATGGGTTAATTTCTGGATTCTCGATTCAGTTCCATTGAGCAATGTATCTTTCATTGTACCAGTACCAGGCTGTTTTGACCACTGTAGCCATGTAGTAAATTTTGAAATTGGGGAGTGAGAGGCGTCCAACCTTTTTCTTCTTCTTAAGCAACACTTTGTTTTTCTTATCTTGGGTCTCTTTCCTGTCCATATAAAATTTGTAATTGTTTTTACCATCTCTTTGAATAATGTCGTTGGAATCTGGATTGGGATTGCATTATATGTGTAAATTGCTTTGAGCAGTATTGACATTTTCACAATGTTGAGTCTTCCTATCCAGGAACATGGTATATTCTTCCACTTTTGTAAATCTCTTTTGGTTTCTTGTAGTGGTGTGTTGTAGCTTTCTTTGTATAGGTCTGCCCTGTCATTGTTACTATAGAGGAAGCCAACTGATTTTTCTATATTGATCTTATACCGTGCCATTTTGCTGAATCTTCCAATGATACCTGATAGCTTCTTTACTATATCTTTGGGGTTTTCTATGTATAGGATCATATCATCTTCAAGTAGAGAGAGTTTTATTTCCTCTTTGCCAATTTGGATGCCTTTAATTTCCCTATGTTGTTGTATAGCTTCCATATATTTCTTGCTAAGACTTCCAGCACAATATTGAATAGGAGTGGTGACAAAGGGCATCCTTGTCTGGTTCCCATTTGTAGAGGCAAGGCTTTCAGTTTCTCTCCATTGAGAGTAATGTAGATTCTTGGTTTTATATATATGCTCTTGATTATGTTGAGTTTCCCTTCAGTTCCTACATTGTTGAGTATTTTTATCAGAAATGGATGTTGGATTTTGTCAAATGCTTTTTCTGCATCAATTGATATGATCATGTGGTTCTGTTCCTTTTTCTTATTTATATGATGGGTTACATTGGTTGTTTTTCTGATGTTGAACCATCCTTGCATCCTTTTTATGAAACCCACTTAGTCATGATGTATTATTTTTTGTGTGTGCTGCTGGATTTTATTGGCTAGGATTTTGTTGAGAATTTTTGTATCTATGTTCATGAAGGATATTGGTCTGTATTTTGTTTCTTAATGCTTCCTTCCCTGGTTTTCTTATGAGGATTATGCTTGCTTCATAAAAAATATTAGGAAGTTTTCCATCCTCTTCTATGTTCTGGGATAATTTGATTAGAAATGGTGACAGATCTTCCCTAAATGTTTGGTAGAGCTCATCAGTGAAGCCATCTGGGCCTGGACTTCTTTTGGTTGGGAGTTTTTTGATGACTTGATCAATTTCATCTTTTGCTATGGGTCTGTTCATATTTTCTACTTTACTCTGTGTAAGTTTAGGTAGGTCGTGTTTTTCTAAAAATGTATCCATCACTTCTAAGTTTTCGAATTTGTGGAGTATACTCTTCATAGTATTCTGTTATTATCCTTTTGATTTCGGTTGTTTCCATTGTTTCATTGCACATGTGATTTCTAATGTGTGTTATTTGTGTCTTCTTCCTCTTTTCTTTTGTTAAGTTTGCCAATGGTTTGTCAATTTTATTAATCCTTTCAAAGAACCAGCTGCTTGTCCTGTCAATTCTTTCTATAGTTTTTCTGTTTTCTATCTCATTTATTTCTGTTCTGATCTTTATTGTTTCTTTTCTTTTGGTGACTGTAGGTTCCCTCTGTTGATCTGTTTCTAATTGTTATAGATCTTGTGCTAATTTTGGATCTTTCTTCTCTTTGGATGTGTGAAATTATTGCAATACATTATCCTCTCAGCATTACTTTCACTGTGTCCCAAAGATTTGATATGGGGTTTTTTTTGTTTGTTTTTTTCGCTCTCATATGCTTCTAGGAAATTTGTGAATTCACATTTAATTTCTTCTTTTACCTAGTCACTTTCAGCAGAGTGTTATTCAGTTTCCATGTATTCGACTTTATTTCTTTTGTCTTCTTATTGTTGATTTCTGGTTTTATAGCATGTGGTCTGAAAAGATGCTTTGTAGTATTTTGATGTTTGTCAATTTATGGAGACTTGCTTTGTGACGCAACACATGGTCAATTCTGTGGAGAATGTTCCATGTGCACTTGAGAAGAATGTATTGTGCTGTTGTTGGGTTGAATGCTCTGTACACATCTATGAGGTCAAGTTGGTTGATTGTGCTGTTTAGCTCTTCTGTAACTTTGTCAAGTATCTTTCTAGTTGTTCTATCCCTTTTTGAAAGTGGCATATTAAAATCTCCAACTATAATTGTAGATTTATCTGTTTTTTTTTTCTTCAGTTCTAGTAGGGTTTTCTTCATATATCTTGGTCCTTTTTCATTTGGAGTGTATATGTTTATTATGGTTATGTTGTCTTGTTCAGTTGACCCTTTGATCATGTGATAGTGTCCTTCATTGTGAAAATGTCATTACTGCTCAAAGCGATTTACACATATAATGCATTCCAATCTAGATTCCAACAACATTCTTCAAAGAGATGGAAAATATTATTACAAACTTTATATGGAAAGTAAAGAGACCCAGGATAAGCGTAGCACTGCTTAAGAAGAAGAATAAGGTTGGAAACCTCTCACTCCCCAACTTCAAAATTTATTTCACAGCTACAGGGGTCAAATCAGCTTGGTACTGGTACAATGAAAGATACATCGATCAATGAAACAGAATAGAGAATCCAGAAATTAACCCATCCACATACAGCCAACTGATTTTTTACCAAGTACCTAAATATATCTTATGTGGAGGGGATAGTCTTTTCAACAGTTGGCAGAACTGGAAAGATATATGCAAAAGACTGAAACAAGACCTTTACCTCTAGCCTTATACAAAAAACAACTCAACATGGATTAAAGACCTAAACTTGAATCCCAGACTTCAGGTTTTGGCAGCAGCTGAGGCAGTGTCATGTAGGACTGGCTTCATTGGGGAAGGACTGAAAATCCAGAGAAGCTGCTTTCACGGAACAGTCCCAGAGCTTTGGATCAAGCATAAAGTGCAGGGCATCAGTTTCCCGCACCCACTGGTGGAAAAATCACTGTATAAATGAAAATATTGTTATTTAGGAATCTGTCAAGACACAGGACACTCTTTGCTGTCACCCTGCCTAGGCTGGGTTCAGAGTGCAGGACCACAGCCCTACTGGCACAATGAACCTGTTGTAAAAACCTGCCCAGCAACATTTGCAAAAGATGTGGGTGGAGGGGGGGGATTCTACACATTTCTTCCTTCTCTTCCCTGTCATGCCTTCTCTGCCCAGTCCAGACACCTTCAGGTGGGTGGACGTGCACCCCCAAAAGAGTCCAGTGTTGATCCTACAGTTTTCCCATAGCACAGAGTGAAGATCCCCATTGGTCCCACAGGCATATTCTTTGGCGGCTGCTTATGACATCTGACTCTGGGTCCCTAAAGTTACCTTGTGTGGGACAGTGTACTTATGCCTACCAGCAAGCAAAAAGCAGGGCTGGCCTGACAGATAAACTGTGTGAACAATCTGTAAAACCCCAACATAAAAGGACACAACTAGGGAACACGGGACCACAGCCAAGGTGAGGCAGTGACCCAGCACTAAAAGCCATGGATCTGCACATTTGGAGGGAGAGGTGTGACTGATTTTTCACCTTTCACGTATCTTTCCTCTTCACTCTGATCGCACCCCCACTGCCCAGCTCAGATGCCTTCAGGTGGGCGGGAGCACACTCCCCAAAAGGGTCCAGCTTTGTACCCACGGTATCCCAGTGGCACAGAAAGGAAATTTCCTGACGGCTGCTTCTTATGAAGTCTGACCCTGGGACCTAGCCCCAAAGTTGACCTGGGTGGGATCCTGTATCCCTGCCTGAACAGCAAAGGCCAGTGAACAATCACAATTTTATTTTTGTTTTTGATTGGTGGGTTTTGTATCTGCTTCTATATTGTTTCTGTCTTTGGTCCTTTTGGTCTCATTCTTTTCTAAGGGATTGGAGCTTTCTGTCCCTACCTTACCCAAGAAGAGACAGCAAATGTGCTTATATAGCCAAGCTACAAGTATACCCTGTAATACCCCACCATATGGCCAAGAGCCAAAACCAGCTGCTAGGCTTTACACGTGAAAAGGGAAGCCTATCTCCAGATCATATCCATCAGGAGATACTCAGTAAGCTTAACAACACAGTAAGCTTAAAAACCCACATAACTGAAAATGTCCAAGAAAACACAATTAAAGATCTCAACACATGTCCTAACACAGAAAAAAGTAACTAAGACAAATGGGCTGGAAGCAGATGCAGACTTTCCTGTAGAAGAGCAGGCTCTGGATCTGCCTGAGAAAGAATTCAGCAGAATGATATGGAAACAAATTCAAATGCTCCAAAAAGGGGTAGAGGAAAATAAGGAAGAAGAAAGGAAAGTGCTACAGGAGCAATCAAACAAAATATATACAGCATTGGAAACAATTCAAAATGTGTAAAAATAAGTCTAGATGATTAATAATAAAATACCAGAAATGGACAATAGACTGAAAGGGCAAAAGAGTAGAATTGAAGAGATGGAAGCTAAAACCAGCATGCTGGATGACAAATCTCTCAATATTTCTAAGATAGAAAAGCATGCAGAAAAAAGGATTAAAAAATCTGAAGTTAGTCTAAGGAATAACTTAAGAATCATTGGCATTTCAGAAAAAGGAAAATCA
Source organism: Chrysochloris asiatica (assembly GCF_000296735.1). Classification (NCBI taxonomy): domain Eukaryota; kingdom Metazoa; phylum Chordata; class Mammalia; order Afrosoricida; family Chrysochloridae; genus Chrysochloris; species Chrysochloris asiatica. Next base: position 1,260,534 of record NW_006408947.1, on the reverse strand, counting down.
CAGAAGTCCCCAGAAGAGATAGTTGAAGAGCTTCTGAAAGAAAAATTTTATAACATCTTGAAGGATGAGGAGATAAACATTCAAGAAGCTGAAAGAACCCCAGGAAGGATAAACCCCAAAAGAAAATCACCATGACATATCATAATCAAGCTTTCCAAAATCAAAGACAAGGAGAAAATCCTAAAAGCCTGGGAAAAGAGAAGTTTTACTTACAAAGACAAAAAAAATCACATTAAGCTCTGACTTCTCAGCAGAAACCATGCAGGCAAGTAGGCAATGGGGAGACACATATAAAATCCTTAAAGAAAAAAAACTGCCAACCAAGAATCATCTAACCAGCAAAACTGTCAATCAAATATGATGGTGCAATCAAGACATTCCAGGATAAACAGAAGCTATGAGATTTTGTCAAAGCTAATCCAGTGCTTCAAAACATCCTAAAGGGAGTTCTTTGGAATGAAAACCAACAAGAACAGACAACAACCAGAGATTGACAGATGTGGCCATACCACCTGGAACTCAGTCAACAGATAGATTTCAGAACAGAATAAAATTACAACAATGAATTTAGAGAACCTCTGAGTCCAACCAAAGATCAAAATATTTTAACAATGGCAAATAAGGGGGAAATGTAGGAACCTAGTGGTGAGGAGGTCTAGTAGACTGCAGGAAACAATAGACTGTCTTAAATACAGAGAAAACTTTATAGACTATAGGGTAACCCCAAAGAAAATAAATACTTCACAATTTACCATGAAAATGAAGATCTAAATAGAATAAAAAAACATTAAAACTTAAGAAAAACAACAACAAGAAATAACACAAAAAACATGAACTCAGCACAAGAAGACATGCAGAATAAAGGGACTAACAGCACCACAAAAGATTAACATAATGACAGCAGTTAATCCATACCTATCGATAATTACTCTGAATGTTAATGGATTAAATGCACCAGTAAAGAGACAGAGAGTGGCTGAATGGATAAGAAAACAAGACCCTTCAATATGCTGCCTACAAGAGACACACCTTACATACAAAGAAAAAAGTATACTAAAAGTTAAAGGATGGAAAAAAATATACTAAGCTAACAGCAATAAAAAACAAGCAAGAATGGTAATACTAATCTTTGTTAAAATAAACTTTAAGGCATAAGAGATAAAGAACACTATCTCATGATTAAAGGGTCAATTGAGCAAGATGGCATAATCATAATTAACATCTACGCTCCAAATGAAGAACATCAAGATATATAAGGCAAACCTTACTAGAATTGAAGAAAGAAATAGATAAGCCTACAATTATAATGGGAGATTTTAATATGCCACTTTCAAAAAGGGATAGAACAACTAGAAAGAAACTTGAGAGTGCTACAGAGGAACTAAACAGCACAGTCAACCAACTTGACCTCATAGAAGTACACAGAGCATACAACCCAACAACAGCACAATACACATTCTTTTCCAGTGCACATGGAATATTCTCCAGAACTGACCATGTGTTAGGTCACAAAGCAAGGCTCCATATATTTACAAACATCAAAATACTGCAAAGCATCTTTCCAGACCACAAGGCCATAAAATTAGAAATCAACAATAAGAAGACCAATGAAATAAAGTTGACTACATGGACACTGAATAACACCCTGCTGAAGAGTGACTGGATAATAGCAGAAATTAAACGTGAATTCAGAAAGTTCTTGGAAACAAACCAGAACGAAAACATAACATACCAAAATCTTTGGGACACGGTGAAAGCGGTGCTGAGAGGACAATTTATTGCAATAAACGCGCACATCCAAAAAGAATGAAGAATCAAAATTAACACATTAACTCAGAATCTCTAGCAACTAGAAACAAACCAACAGCAGGAAACTACAGGCGCTGAAAGAAAAGAAATAATAAAGATCATTGCAGAAATAAATGAGATAGAAAACAGAAAAACTCTAGAAAGAATCAATAGGACAAGAAGCTGGTTCTTTGAAAGAAACCTAACAAAAGAAAAGAGGGAGAAGACACAAAAAACACACATTAGAAACCACATGGGCCATGTCACAACAGAACCAAAGGAAATCAAAAGGATCATAGCAGAATACTATGAAGAGTTGTACTCCAACAAATCGAAAACTTAGAAGAGATTAATAGATTTTTAGAAAAATATGACCTACCTAAACTCACACAGAGTGAAGTAGAAGACTTGAACAGACCCATAATAATAGAAGAAATTGACCAGGTGATCAAAAAACTTCCAACCAAAAAAAGTCCAGGTCCAGATGGCTTCACTGGTGAGTTCTACCAGATATTCAGGGAAGAGTTGTCATCAATTCTACTAAAAGTATTCCAGAATATAGAAGAGGATGGAAAACTTCCTAATACATTTTATGTAGCAAGCATAATCCTCATATCAAAACCAGGGAAGGACATCACTAAGAAAGAAAGTTGTAGACCAATGTCCCTCATGAACATAGATGCAGAAATTCTCAAGAACATCCAAGCCAACAGAATCCAGCAGCATATCAAAAAAAAAAACAAAAAAAAAACATCATGACCAAGTGGGTTTTATGAAAGGGATGCAAGGATGGTTCAACATTAGAAAAACAATCAATGTAATCCACCATATAAATAAGAAAAAGGAACAGAACCACTTGATCATATCAATTGATGCAGAAAAGATGTTTGACAAAATCCAACATCCATTCCTGATAAAAACAATCAACAAAGTAGGAATTGAAGGGAAATTCCTCAACACAATCAAGAGCATATGTATAAAACCAACAGCCTATGTTACTCTCAATGGAGAGAAACCGAAAGTCTTCTCTCTGAGAACAGGAATCAGACAAGGATGTCTTTTGTCACCACTTTTATTCAATATTGTGCTGGATGTCTTAGCCAGAGCTCTATGGCAAGATAGGGAAATTAAAGACATTCAAATTGGCAAAGAGGAAGTAAAACTCTCTCTATTTGCAGACCATATAATCCTATATATAGAAACCCTAAAAAACTCAGTAAGAAAGCTACAAGATTTAATTGGAAGATTCAGCAAAATAGCAGGATATAAGATCAACATACAAAAATCAGTTGGATTCTTCTATACCAATAACGACAGTGCTGAAAAGGAGATTAAGAAAGCAATACCATTTACAATAGCCACCCAAAGGATGAAATATCTAGGAATAAATGTAACCAGAGAAACAAAGGTCCTGTACAAAGAAAATTACAGAACACTACTATAAGAAACCAAAAGAGACTTACAAAAATGGAAGAATGTATCATGCTCCTGGATAGGAATGCTTAACACTGTGAAACTGCCCCTACTGCCCAAAGCAATTGACATATATAATGCAATCCCTATCCAGATTCCAACGACATTCTTCAAAGAGATGGAAAAAACAATTGCAAACTTTACATTGAAAGGAAAGAGACCCAGATTAAGCAAAACACTGCTTAAGAAGAACAAGGTGGAGTGTCTCTCACTCCCTGATTTCAAAATTAACTACACAGCTACAGTGGTCAAAACAGCTTGGTACTGGTATAATGAAAGATATATTGATCAATGGAACAGAATTGAGAATCCAGAAATTAACCCATGCACATACAGCCAACTGATTTTCAACAAAGTGCCTAAAAATTAAAAACTAATGTACATCAAAATATTTCATGAAAAGAGTAAAAAGGGAGCCCACAGAATGAGAAAAAATTTTTTGCATGGACACCTCAGACAAAGGACTAATTTCCAAAATATATAGGAGCCTACAACACCTCTACAAGAAAAAGACAAATAACCTAATTAAAAAATGAGCACAGGACATGAATAGACACTTCACCAAGGAGGAGATCCGGGCAGCCAACAAACATGTGAAGAAATGTTCACGATCACCAGCCATTAGAGAGATGCAACTCAAAACAACAATGAGATATCATCTCACACTAACAATGATAGCAAAGATCAAAAAAGTAGAGGACAATAAATGTTGGCAAGGATGTGGAGCGACTAGGACCCTCTTATATTGCTGGTGGGATTGCAAAATGGTCCAACCACTCTGCAAAACAATATGGTATGTCCTCAGAAGGTTGGAAAAAGAGATACCTTATGACCCAGCAATACCTCTGCTTTGTATTTAACCACAAGAAATACAAGCGATAACACGAGTAGATATATGCACACAGGTGTTCATAGCAGCACTTTTTACAATAGCAAAAAGATGGAGACAGCCTACATGCCCATCAATGGATGAATGGATAAACAAACTTTGGTGCATACACACAATGGAATATTATGCTTCCCTGAAGAATAACAAGGAACTAGCAAGCCACTGCATAACGTGGATGAACCTTGAGGATATTATGCTGAGTGAAATCAGTCAATCACAAAAGGAGAAATATTGCATAGGACTATTAAGGAGCTCTGGTAGTGTAGTGGTTATGAATCTGGCTGCGAACCTCAGGGTCAGCAGTTCGAAACTACCAGCTGTTCCACGGGAGAAAGATGAGGTGTTCTGATCCCATAAAGATTCACAGCCTCGGAAACCCTGTACAGGGTCGCTATGAGTCGGAACTGACTCCACGGCACATAACAACAACAAAACAACATTATTATAAAAGATTTTTTAAAAAGCACCCACACTAAAAGGGGAAAGAAAAAAAATTTTTTTAATCTTTTGTTTTATTGTTTGTTACCAGGGTATATGGGGTCGGGTGACATGAGAGAGAGGAAGGATGAGCACAGGGTAGGGAATAGACACAGGATAGTTTTGGGTGCAGGGGGTGTCACACTCTACAAGGGGAAGGAAAGAGGAAAAGCAAGGCAGATGGGAGAATAGCTAGGCAGGTTTACATGGGCTAAATAAGACAGAGGTAAATAACAATGTAACCACAACCGTGGAACAACTGGGCTTGTGGATTCAATGATTGAGGCATGGTGTAAATGGGTAAAACTGGCTTGGCTGTCTTTTGAATCTTAGTTTCCCTTGCCTACTATTGTAAAATAGACTCTTGAAGGGAGAGAGAGAAATAGCCAGAAACACCACCAGCCTATAACTGATTGGAATACCTAAAATGGGGCTAGAACTTGCCCAGTGAAGGAGGCTCCCTACAGAGCCTTTGCATTGCACAAGAACATAGGTGGAATCCTGATCCCCATCCAGAATCTTCTGAGGTGGGACATTTCCACTGGGAAGGACAAGCAGACCAGTCTGGAACAGCTTGAAGATACTTCTTGAAATAAAGACCAGCAGGAAAAATAAAAAACAATAACAGCAGGCCAATTGACTACTACAAGAACAAGCAAGTTGTTCCCCAGGGAGCCATCAAGGCAGGTGGTCAGGTCCCTCAAGGCAAACCCCCATCCAGAACTGAAACTCAATTGGAATACACTAGCAGCATGTGGTCCTGATGCTGTCCACATTGGTCACTGATAAGGGGAAATGGGGGGAAAACAGCAATGAAGTTGTGAGCTAAGTCCGACCACATTCAATAGACTCCTGTTAACCTGGATTGAAACCTGCTTTACCAGCAGTATGACCAGACCTGGGGACTCCTGGGCACAGGGGCAGGGACATGGCCCCAGAGGACTAGAATGGAGTGTGAAGCATCCAGCTGATATGAAATGAGGGGAGATGCACAAGAACACCCACACTTGCAGATTTGACCTGGCATCTATGGCTAGATGATCAGAACACGACTAGAGGAAGAAAGAAGAGGAACAAAAAAAAGAAAGAAAGAGTAACCCACTACAAGTGGATGAACATGACCTATGCTTGTGGATGCAGTATGACAAAGGAGCTGACAAATCTCTACATTGAGGATCATTCCTATCCCCTTGGTACAGTTGACAGGGATGGGGAACTTAGACATTGGCTACCCAAAATGGGGGCGCTACAACGGCAAGAAGTGATTGGCTTACAAGGGAACCTAGTTCCAAAGAGTACAGAGAAAGGTAGAATCTCCACTGAATTGTTTCCAACCTGTTGGGATGGGGTTAATGAATAGTGAGGGGGAAAGGACTCCTGTGGTTCAATAGGGAATGCTTGCTATCAGGTCTGACAGTGAGTGTTGGAAAGGTAATTGTAAATGTTTGGTAACATTCCAACCCTCACATTTAGTCCTGATAACAGTTATTCATTATTGTACCATAAGAGACCTATCCCCATTGCCTTTCATCACCCCTGCCCGGACAGATTTGATAACACTCAGTGGAGAGTCTACCTTCCTCCACGCCCTCTGGATCTAGGCTTTCTCTTGAAAGCTTGAAATCCAATTACTTCTTGCCTTTGTAGCTTACCCCCCACCCAATTTTGAGTAGCCCAAGCCCAAGTTGCCCATCCCTGTCTACTCTATGTATTGAGGAGGTGGGAATGATCCTCGCTATAAAGATTTGTTCCCTCTTTTGAGCTACTGCATCCATAGGTGTAGGTCAAGTTCATCAAATTTTATAAGATTTCTCTTTTTTTCCTCTTCATTCTTCTTTTAATTGAGCTCTGCTCATGCAGCCATTGAAGCCATGATGGGTATTATCAGCAAGTGAGGGTGTTCTTGTGCATATGCCCTCACTTCTTATCAGCTGAACGCTTCATTCTCCACTCTAGTCCTCTGTGGCTGTGTCACTGACTCTGGGCCCAAGACTCCCCAGGTCTTGCCACATTGCTTGCCAACCAGGTCTCCACCCAAGATTCACAGGAATCTATGAACGTGGTAGGTCTTAGCTCACAGCTTCATTGCTGTTTTTCCCTCATGTCCCCTTATTAATGACAAACTTGGTCACCAATCAGAGCGCATGTCTGTTCATGTATTCCCATTGAATCTTGGATGTGGGTTTGCCGTGAGGGGACCTTACACTTGCTTTGATGTCTCCTCGGTGAGCAACTTGCTTGTTCTTGTAGTAATTAATTGGACTGCCCTTATTTTTTATTTTTTCTGTCAGTCTTTCTTTCAAGAAGTATCTTATGTTCTTCCAGCCACTCCAGGCTGCTCTGCTTGTCCTTTCAGTGGAAATTTCCTGTCTCAGAAGATTCTGGATGGTGTTCAGGATTTCACCTTTTATCCTATGTAATGCAAAGGCTCCACAGGAAGCCTCCTTTAATGGGCACATTGTAACCCCATTTTAGGTATTTTAGTTCTTGGAGGTGCTGCCACGTATGTCAATCTCTGGTTGCGTCTTTTCTTGTTGGTTCTTAGTCCACAGAACTCCCTTTAGGATGTTTTGTGGCACAGGTTGGCTTTGGCAAAATCCCTTAGTTTCTGTTTATCTTGGAATTTTTATTATACCAAATTTGATTGATAACTTTGCTGGATAAAGGATTCTTGGTTGACAGTTTTTTTCTTTCAGAGTTTTATATATATATCCCCATTGCCTTCTTGCTTGCATGGTTTCTGCTGAGAGATCCGAGCTTAATCTGAGTTGCTTGCCTTTTTATGTAACACTTCTTTTTTCCATAGTTGCTTTCAGGATTGTATCCTAATGTTTGATTTTGGAGAGCTTGATTATGATATGTCTCAATGATTTTCTTTTGGGGTTTATCCTTCCTGGGGTTCATTGAATGTTTATCTTTTAACTTTTCAAGAATTAGAGAAATTTTCTTCCAGTTGCTCCTGTACTATCTTTTCTGTGGACTTGTGTGATTCTTCCTGTTCTGGAATGACAATAATTCTTGTTATTCCTCTTTATGTTGTCCAACATGAATCTTAGACCTTCTTTGGATTTTTTATCCTTTCTTCTACTTGTTCTTCTATCTTATTGAGAGATTTGCCCTCCAGTTTCACTAGTTCTGCTTTCCGTCTCTTCAGTTCTACTCCTTTGCCCTTTCCGTGTATCATCTATTTCTGATATTCTATTATTAATCATTTGCACCTCTTTCTGTAGGGTTTGAATTGTTTCTAATGCTCTATCTCATTTGATTGTTTCTGTAGTGCTTTCCAGATTTCTTCCTTGTTGTTCTCAACACCATTGTACAGTGTTTTGAAACATTTTATAATCATTTTTCTGAATTCCTTCTCAGGCTTTTCCAAGGCCTGCCCTCCTTCCAGAATACAGTCCAGGTCTACCTCTAGGTTATTTGTGTCAGACATTTTATCTTGTTTCTGGACATGTGCTGATATAATCATATGTTTTTCCTTTGGGGACATGTTTAGTGTTTAGCTATGGCCTTAATACTTAATTGAGTCTGTGATTTGATATTTTTTATGCTTCCTGATTGTCTCCAGGTAGATGTGATCAGGCGGTGGCCTTCCCTTTTCACTTTTCTTATTGCTTAACTCAGAGAACTTTCATAGGTGTCTGCTTCCCTGGTGTGTATGGCAGTTGGTATTGGTTCTTGCCTGGATTGTGTGGCTTTATAGGGTGTGATTGTTAACTATATGGCAGAAATTTCTGTCCCTTTTTGGGTAGTATAGGGAGAGAAAGAGCCCCCTAGAGGTAAAAGGGGAACAAAAACAAAACACAGAACTGAAGAAAAATAAAAACAACAGCAAAAAAGGAAGGAAAAGGAAAAGAAAGATTAACCCCCTCCCCCCAATAAAACAAAACAAAAAAACAGTTTGGATACTGTAGTCTATAATCTCGGAAAAAGGACAGGCAAGATAGAAAAAAGAAAGAAAGAAAGAAATCTGTAGCCTAATATGAGAATGCTTTAATGCCCTCTTTCAGCTTCGTACCTTCAGGGCTGTATGATAAATTTCAAGATGCCATTGCTGGTTGTTATGCTATATCTCAGTATTTAATTTTCGGCCTGTTTTGTATATAAACTCTGTCCCTCTCCACACACCCCCGTTCTGGTCTTTTCCCTATTAATAAATAGTTCAGGGCTGGCTGTGGCTGTTTTGACCTGCCTGCTTGTAGTGTAGTAGTTATGCAACGGGCCGCCAAGCCCAAAGCTGGCAGCTCGAAACCACTAGCTGTTCTGTAGGAGAAAAACTAGTCCCTCTGCTCCTGCAAAGATTCATAGCCTCGGAAGGCCCGCTTAGGATCTGTGTGCATTCGTGGTGAAAGAACTCTCCAGTGGTGGGGGGTGGGCGTGTCTACTGGCTCAGGCACCACCTCTAGTCACCCGAATGGAGGTGCCCAGACAGTTAGAGGCCAATGAACAAATACCAAAAAAAAAAAAAAAAAAAAAAATCAGAACAAAGCAAAATCAAACAGAGAATAACGTCACCTTAGCTCCGAGATTCCCACCGTCATTAATTCCCGGTGGGTCTGCTTGCTTCCCCACCTGGTCCTGCTGTTTGGTCTCTCCCAAGTTGTCGGCTCTTGGCATTGAGTTTGGCAAATTCTAAAGTCCAAGATTTCTTTTCTTCAGATGATCTCTAAATTCTGATGAGATATATTCAAGGTCATATTTTGGCTCTCATAGACTTGTTTTCATTTTCTTCGGCATCAGTCTGAATTTGCATATGAGCAATTGATGGTCTGTTCCACTCTTCCCCTGACCTTATTTTGGTTGATGATATGGAGCTTTTCCACAGATTTAGTCAATTTGATTTCTGTGTATTCCATCTGGTGAGGTGTAGTCATCTCTTATGCTGTTTAAAAGGGGTATTTGAAATGAACAAATCATTGGTTTTGCAGAATTCTATAATGCGATCTCCAGCCTTATTTCTATCACAGAAGCCATATTTTCCAATTTCTGATCATTCCTCTTTGATTTCCAACCTTTGCATTCCAATCACCAGTGATTATCAATACAGCTTGATGGCATGTTTGATCTGTTTCAGACTGAAGAAGTTGGTAGAATTCTTCTATTTTATCCTCACTGGCTTTAGTGGTTGGTGCATAAATTTGAGTAATAGTGTTAACTGGTCTTCCCTGTAGGCACATGGATATTATCCTATCACAGACAGCATTGTACCTCATGACAGATGTTCCTTTTGATGATGAATGCAAGCCATTTCTCTTCAATTTGTCATTCCTGGCATAATCAACCATGTGATTGTCAGATTCAAAATGGCCAATACCAGTCCATTTCAGCTCACTAATACCTAGGATATTGATGGTTATGCTTTCCACTTCATTTTTGACAATTTCTAATTTTCCTAGATTCATACTTCTTACATTCCATGTTCTAGTTATTAATGGACATTTACAGCTGTTTCTCTTAATTTTTAGTTGTGCCCCATTCATGTCATCACGGTCAGTTCTACTTTGAGGAGGCAGCTCTTCCCCAGTCACATTTTGAGTGCCTTCCAACCTGAGGGATTCATTTTCCGGCACTATATCTGACAATGTTTCACTGCTATTAATAAGGTTTTCAGTGATTAAATATTTAGAAATAGTTTGTTTCTCCTTTTTCCTAGTCTATCTTCGTCTGGAAGCTCATCTGAAACCTCTCCACCATGAGTGACCCTGCTGGTATTTAAAATACCTGAGGCATAACTTCCAGAATCACAGAAACACACAAGCCACCACAGTACAACAGACTGACAGACATGTGATGGTTAAAGACATTATGCTAAGTGAAATAAGTTAGTCACAAAAGTACACATACAGTTATGACCTTACTGATATAAAAAAAAACAAGTAGAAACAAATGTATAGACCAAAGTTTTTTAATGGTTACCAGTGGTGGAAGGAAAGAGGAAAAGGGAGTCTTTGCTTTGGGGGTCACTGAGTTTCTGTTAATCATGGTGTAATAATTTGGAAACATATTGAGATGATGGTTGTATGACATGATGAATATAATCAATGTCATTGAATTGTATGTATAAATATTGTTGAATTAGCAAACAGGTTTTTTTTTAGTTGTTTTTTGTTTTTAACCACAGTAAAACACCTGTTAAAAAATACCAAATCGGGCTAAACCAATGTACAATCCTGGCCAGTAGCATACTAGAAAACAATAGAAAATTATGGTTAAATTATTTTATGCAGTAAGGATTTCCTTAAGTCTTATTGTAGCATGAAATACACAGGTAGGAAGTACCTCTTTAGGGCTCCAATTCTGTTTTTAGGTTGCTTAATCAGTTAGTAACAGCCATATTCTTGTCTCAGATAAGCCACTGTTTACTAGTAAAGTTCCTGTCTGGGAAACAAGGCACTTGAACCAAATCCGTGCTTGCCAGCAGGAAGTGAAAAAAAGCATGGATACTGAATTAGCAGCCAGCAGATTTGTCTAACAGACTGACTTAGGGGAATGGGTTGTATGTGGGATTGGGATGGGGAAGGGGACTGGGTGGGCTGTTAAACTTCCTTTATTTATTTATTTATTTTAAGGCAGGATGGAAAACAAATAGGACAGTTATTCTTCCTGGGTGGGCAGATTATGTGTTTAATTGTTATTTTATGTGGATTTCTAGGTCTTTTTTAAATTTTCAAAGAAATTGATTTATACACAGCAGAATATACATCAATTTAACAATTTCTACATGTGCAATTCACTGACATTGATTACAGTTGAATTGTGCAACCATTCTCACCTTCTTTTCTGTGCTGTTCTTCTCTCTTTACATAAACTGTTTGTCTCTAGGTTTTCTATGTATGTTTTACATTGCTGTTGTCAGTTTGATCCCACATAGATAGCTTTTACAAGAGCACAATGCTCAAGACAGACATTCTTTACTAGTTGACTGTTTGATTTTAAGAAGACATTAGTGTATATTTTATGACAAATGTTGAGATAACAGCTATATATAAAGTGACAATCCTAAATTTTATTTCGTTTCAGGTGAATGGTGATATTCCACCTCGGTTAAAAAAAAGTGCTCATGAAATCATCCTGGACTTTATCAGATCAAGACCTCCTCTAAATCCAGTATGTAATTTGACACATTCCTCTTGATTGGGGACTACATATGATTCAGTCTCTTTTAGAATATCGTTTTTGGAACTCAGTTCTGCATAGTGATTTCTACACTCCGTTGTTTTCTCAGAATCAAGAAGCACAACTGTGTAAATCACATTCTAATGTCACAAAATAATATTTAAAAGTATTCACTGAAAGACTGCCGTTGTTGTTAAGTGCCGTCGAGTCGATTCTGACTCATAGCAACACTGTACAGGGTTTCCGAGGAGCAGCTGGTGAGCTTGAACCACCGACCTTGCAGTTCAAATGGCTTTGCAGTCTGGCTCATTAAGGATGTTTTAATTCAAAAGGACTTGATTATGGTATAAAATCAAGCCAAATGCCTTCTATAATGGATAAATTTAGTGTTGTTGTTTTTAAGTGCTGTCAAGTCTTTTCCTACTCATAGCAACCCTGTATAAGGTTTTTGAGGAGTGCCTGGTGGTTTTTTAACCGCCAACCTTGTGGCTGAAACTGACCTTGCAGCTTAGCGTCTTATCCTATAGTGCCACACTAGGACTTTATTTATGTTCTCAAAATGGATTATCCTTCCAGTTTACTTAATTTAATCTTCTTGATTAAATTGTCATATTGATCCTATTTCAAAATAATTCCATCCTGCTGCACATCTACTTTGATAGTAATTGTCTGAGCCCTGATTTCCTCAACTATAGAAAAAAGATGATCATGATTAGCTCAGAAGGCTGTGTTGAGTTACTCAGAAATTCAAAGACAACAATTGCTGTCAGTTGCCATTAAGACAATTCTGACTTAGTAACTCCATGTGTGCAAAACAGAAGTGCTACTTAGTGTTTTCAAAAGTGTGACGCTGTTGGATAAGCACTCAACTTCAAGGTTGGTTTGAACTGCAAGGTTTAAACTCACCAGCTGCTCCTCAGAAACCTTATACAGGGTCGCTATGAGTTGGAACCGACTCAGTGACACTTAATAACAACAATTTTTAGCAGTTTTATTAAAGGTATAGTTCTGTGCCCTATATTCTAGCACAACAGAAAACACATTGAAATTGAAGCTATACTTTATCATTACTATTATTGTCTTTAGGCCAACTGGGTAGTGTAAAGAGTCAAGGGCTGAGAGTTTGTGTACTAGCTGAAAGGTTGGTGGTTTGGACCCGGCCAGAGGTGTCTTGCAAGACAAACCTGATTATTTGCTTCTGAAAGGATGTTGTTGTTGTTGTTAAGTGCCATGAGTTGGTTCCAAACCATTGCGACCCTGTTTAGGGTTTCTGAGGAGCAGCTAGTGGGTTTGAACCGGCAACCTTGAAGTTCAAACTGACCTTGCATTCCAGTGCATTATCCTGCAGTGCCACACCAGGACTCTGTAAAGTTAGTTGATCATATGACTTAAGTCACTCTGAAATCCAGTAATATCCCTATTGTTTTGCAAATCTTTATATTTATGACTTGTAAAATGGTCTTTTAAGTGCGGGTAACATTTCAAGCAATGAAATATAATTTCATAATACAATATGAATAGAATTCTGTAAAAATAATTTGAATAAAGCCTTTAGCAATTACTTTTTATTTTTAAGGTCTCAGCCAGAAAACTAAAACCCACCCCACCACGCCCACGGAGCCTCCATGAAAGAATATTAGAAGAAATCAAAGCTGAAAGAAAGCTGCGGCCCATCTCACCAGAGGAGATTAGGCGCAGTCGACTTGGTGAGTCCACTGCTTATTACATTTCTATTCTAGAACCACCTACTTAGAAAACTGTATACAGTCAGTCCATTGAGAATATGGGTGCAAAGGAAAGATATTCCATGGCGTTCTTAATTCTTATTTATTTATTTCCTTTTGTCTTTAAAATTTTTCCCCTCTCCATTTCCATTATCTTCTTGTTTCCTTTTCTATCTCCTGCTCACACATGCCCTCAAACTTACCTAGAATTTCTTCTTCTTTTTCCCCAACTTTTTACTGTGAATTGAGTGAAGGTTTACAGAACAGATCATCGTTTTAACATTCAACAAATCATATACTTTGCTTCATTATATGGTTGCAATCCTCCCTGTATACCAAAAGTTAACAATATCTGCCTCTATTCACATTAATTATTGCATTTCTCCCTGTGTCTCCCGCTACCTTCATTTTTCCTCTGCTAACCTCTCTCTTGTTGTTTATTACCTTCCCTGTCACTAACATTAATATCTGTCTACCCTCTAGCCCATGAGTAATTTATCCTCCTCCCACCTCAAACCATCATAGATTATTTCTTTTATCAAGAAAAGTTGTTTATTTATTTGTTTGCTTGTTTTTTACAATATTAGTCCCATATAATATTTGTCATTTTGTGATTGACTCTGGCAGCATAGTGGTTACAAGTCAGGCTACTAACCTCAAGAAGAGCAGTTTGAAACTATCAGCAGTCCCGCAGGGAAAGATGAGGCTTTCTGCTCCCATAAAGATTTGTTGTTATTATTAAGTGCTGTCAAGTTCATTCTGACCCATAGTGACCCTGTAATGATTTACAGCTTAGGAAAACCTATACAGGGTTGCTATGAGTTAGACCCAACTCCAAACAACTTTCACTTAGCATAATGTCTTCTAGGTTCAACCATGTTGTGAGGTTGTTCAACCATGTTGTGAGATTCATTATTATTTTTCAGCATTTTGTAGTATTCCATTGTGTGTATGAACTAAAGTTTGTTTAACCATTCTGTTGGTGGGCATTTATCTATCTCCATCCTTTTAATATGTTTTTTGTAGACAGCATATTGAAGGATCCTGTTTTCTTATCCATTCTGCTCTTAATGTCTCTTGACTGGTACATTTACTCCATTTACATTCAGTATAATTATCAATAGGTATGAATTGATTGCTCTCATTTTTCTGGGGTTTTCTTTTTTTTGTGTGTGTATGGTGTTGCTGGATTCTTTGTTCCACATAATTTTCTATGCTGAGTTCATTTTGTTTGTGGGTTTTCTTTTCTGTTGTGTTAAAGTTTACTTTCTGTTTTTTAAAAAAATCTTAATGTGCAGAGGTATTCGTTTTCTATGAGGTTACCCAGTAATTTATTATTTTTTCCCTGATTAAAACAGTCTGTATATACACTGTTCCCTATTTTGTAGTTAACTTCATTATACATTGATATCTCTGGTTCCCTATTTTCAGTTGTGTAGGTTTGGTTTACTTAAAATATTCTCGTATCTGGATTGAGTTATGGGTATGTTGTCATGTAATCTTAGGTTGTTGTCTGCTGTTATTGGTTCTCAGTCCAAAGAACACCTTTAAGCATGTTTTGTAAAGTTGGTCTGATCATTTCAAGTTCATTTGACTTCTGTGTATAAAGAAATGACCTAAATTCCTTATCATATTTGAGAGACAGTTTTGCTGGGTATATGATTCTTTGTTGGAAATTTTTTTCTTTCAGAGCTTTGTATATGTCTTCTCATTGCCTTGTAGCCTGCATGGTTTCTGCTGAGAAATCAGAGCTTAGTCTTATTGATGCTGCTTTGTAGGTAACTTTTCATTTTTCCTTGATCTGATTTCAGGATTCTTTCTTTGTCTTTGATTTTGGAAAGTTTGGTGATTTTCTTTTGAGATCTATCCTGTTTGGGGTTCTTTCAGGTTCTTGTACAAGAGTGAGTCAAAAAGTATCTGTACTCTGGCTGTAGAACTTATTTTTATGTACTTTTAGAAAAGACAAATATATAATTTTTGACATAATCTCCTTGCTTTTCAATATAATTTGTCCATCTGTCGACAAATTTTTGTATTCCCTTATTAAAAATGTTTTAGGCTGAGCTTCGAGCCACAGATGCACTGCTATCTTCACTTCTTCATCAGAAGTCCTTGAAGAATGGCTTTCAGGGGACCAAACAGTTAAAAGTCTGAGGGAGCAGGATTAAGACTTTAGGGATGATGCTTTAGCACCTCAAAACAAAGTTTTTGCAGTGTGTCAACAGTGTGGGTTAGAGGTGTTGGAATTTGCATTGTCGTGCAAGATCACAATACCCTTGGATAGCATTCCTCTGCATTTCTTCCAAAATTTGGCTTCACCTCTTAAGTGAGCATCTCACTATAATGAGCACTGTTGATTGTTGGACCTTTTTGCTGATAGTGTTCCAATACTGGCCCTTGAGAATCCTAGAAAACTGTAATCATCAATTTTCCAGCTGATGGTTGAATTTTGAATTTTTTCTTGGTCAGTGATGTTTCCATTCCATATTCTGCCATTTACTCTCAGTCTCATAGTAATAAATCCATGTCTTGTCACTATAAATGTTTTCTTTTAAGCAAGTTTTACCTTCCTTTGATTATGGGTCCAAATTTTGTTTGCAGATGTCCAAACGCTTCTGTTTATTCTCTTCTATGAATTGTTTCAGTAACCACCTCACACAAACTTTTCAGAACCCATGTCTGTCATGGATTCTTTCACAGGCAGATTGACTGGCAAATGAGTTGTTACATAATTTACTGAGTCATTTCACATGCATGCTCAATGTTTTCATCACCCATGAACATGGAAGGGCATTGCAATATAACCAGAATGCAGATCATTTTTGGCTCACCCTTATTTGCTTATCTTCTCATCTTTCATTGTATTAGGGAAGTTTCCTTCCAACAATTCTTAACAGTTTTCATTGTCTCTTCCTGCTCTAGAATTCCAATCACACGTAAGTTGTTCCTTTTCATGGCGCCCCATATAACTCTTAGGCTTTCTTTGGATTTTTTCATTCTCTTTCTGATTTCTCTTCTAGTATACTAGTATTGAGAGATTTATTCCAAGTTCACTAAATCGGGCTTCTGTTGCTATGAATCTTCTATGTTGCCCTTTCAATGATGTATTCTCCATTTTGGAGATCTTAGTATTAATCTTCTAGATTGCAGGTTTTGTATTGCTGCTGCAAAGTTAGCATTTATTTTTGTCTGCTTGTTCTTCTCGTATTTTCCTGAATCTTTCTAAAGTTTGTTCTGTGTTCTACTTTCTACTTGCTTTCCTTTATCTTCATGTCAATCCATTGAAGATACCAAAATACCATTCTTTTAGATTCTTTTTCAGTTAGTTCCATTACCTTTTTTTCTCAGAAATGTTTTCTGTCTTTGCATCTTGGTCATTCGTTTGAGCCCTTCTTTCTTGTTTCTTCATGTGAGCTAAAATTGTCTGTTGTCTACAGGATTTTGTGAGGTTGTCGTATTTGTAAAAATGAATAGTGCAATTGTTGCACCCACAGGCGAGAAATCTCTGGTGGACTCCTCCAATCAAGGAGCTCATGAGAAGGGATGTGACAGCAGATTCCCTGGCCCTAAATGGAGTTCCTATTGGCTTCATTGTTATCTATGTTCAGGGCACTCAATACAGAAGTCATTTATGGGGGACCTTGATGGAGTTGGTTTCAGTGTCTGTTAGGACCACAGGCAGATGGGGTCAGGGTAACTATTTAAATGCTGGTCTGGCGGCTCTGTGGACTTTATAGGTCTAGAACCAAGCCTACCTGAATTCAGTCACCAAAGCAAAACACAAAAGCATTGCAGCCAGTCCCCAACTCTCTGGTGTGGCTCCCAGCCATGTGGGTCCTAACTTTTGGAAAGCATGGTCTGAGCTGGGGTGGATGAGAGTGAGAGCTGGCCACACCTCTGGTCACCAGGGAAGTGTGGGGCAAAAGAAGTAATAGTACCTTTCCTGTCACCCACACAAATCTACTCTGCCAGACATCCCTCCGCTACCAAAGCTGTATGCCAGAATTTTCATTGCTGTCTGGTTTTTTTTTTTTTTTTTTTTAATTCTTCATCTACACCTCAATATAAACACATCAGTTTTTCTTCTGCATTCTTTTGCCATTGTCCAACTTTCTAATTATTTGTCTATACAATTCTAGAATAATATAAACTTATGTGTGGTAACAACCAATCAGTGGTATATTTTAATGAGGAAGGGAATGAGAGGAGGAGATTACAAAGGATCACAAGAAAGTTCTCATGCTTTTTTGAAACTGTAGTTTTAGTTTCACCAAAATTTTCTTGTCTTAGTCAATATGTATGTAAAACAAGTAACCCTAGAATCTGGGCTATATGAAAAAGAATGACATTAGTGTGGAGAAAGAGTCTTTAACAACCTGAAATATGGAAATGACACAATCTTGTTTGATAAAAGTGAACAGTGACTTAAATAAAATGGATAACACCCAACTTAAGGAAACAAGCATCCTCATAGCAGAACCATGGGGCAACATCATGATAAAGAAAGAAAATATTGAAGTTGGCAAAATTTTTAATTTTACTTGGATCAACAATCAGCACCCATAGACACAAAAGTCAAGAAATCAAAGAACATATTTGAATATGCCAAAAGATCTCTTAAAAGTGCCAAAAAGTAAAGTCATCACTTGGATGAATTAGGTGCTCCTGATCCAAGCCATAATATTTTCAGTTTCCATACATACGTGTAGAAACTGGACAATGATTAAGAAAGACTGAAGATGAATTGACATATTTTAACTGTGGTTTTGGAAAAAAGTCTGAATAAATCTTTTATGAAGGAAGTACAGCCAAATGTTTCTTGAAAGGGAGGATGATGAGATTTCATTTTGCTTACTTTGGACACACCATCAGGTGGGACCAATCCTTGTAAAAGAACATGTTTGGTAAATTAGTGGGTCAGAGGAAAAGAAGGAGACCCTAATTAGATGGATTGCATAGTGTCTTCAACAATTGACACAAACATACCTATAGTTATGAGTAAGGTGCAGAACTGAGTAATATTTTATTCTGTTGTACATGAGGTTGCTACTTATTGGAATGGACCCAACAGTGTGTAACAGCAACAAGAGAATTTTATAAAATGAACTATATTTTCAAGGGGAAAAAAATCCTGCAAAGAATTGAGCTTGGTATTAAAATATTTTTAAATCTAAGATTTGGTAAAACATTGTTCTTTGGGCAAGATATACAAGTGTCTCTGAACTCTGATATCCTCATAATACAAAAAAGACTTTCTAGAATAGTGTGGAATCAATCTACCATGAATACATTGTTTTAGAAAAATTACAGTAAGGTAGGTAAAATTATTTGAAATCCAATATTAATTCTCACCTAACTATTATCAATGTTTTTGACTAGTCAACTTTATTAATAATAATAAACAATTTAATATAAATTTCAAATGTTAAAAATAAATATGCAATGCAATTTTGTTATTCTCATTAAGCACTTTTTAAGGATTTCTGTTAACAAAAGAAACATATTTGTTGCCTCCTTTTAGATAATGTTAGTTTTGTTTAAAAGTTAGAAATTCTTTATAATAGCATGCTAGATCCATTTGAGATATTTGAAAACTTTACTTATCAGTTGCTTTAAATATTTTCCAAATTTTCTAGGCATACAAATATCTATATTTGAATGTACTATTCATTTATTCTTTTTTATTAGATCTCAAATAATTAAATAAATATGAAAATAAAGTTCTTGTCCTTTTAAAAATTAAAACTGTTCTATATCAAATATGACCTTGAAATGTGTTTATTTTTTCCAGTGAAAACATTGTTCGTAATTCTCAAGTATCATAGTTTTTCTATCCATTAGTTTAAAAAACATTTCCATCAAGCACACACTTAAAGGGGGTTCTAACCTTACAGTAATGCATAGCTCATAAATACACTGAATAGCAACAGAAATTATGTAAAACAAACAAACATATGACATTCATGGGGTTGTCTCATGACTTTTTTAAATGAGAAATTATATACACATTTATTTTAAAAGGATACTCATTGGTATTTCTGTTAGAACTATAATAGATAATTAAGAGAACATGGTTACATGGTCTTTTATACTTAGTATTTAAAATTTTTTTTTAAGTAAAATGTAGTATTTATTTATTCTTCCTAACCTTGTTTTCTTTTTTTAAATAAATCTACAGTTTTATTTATTTATTTATTTTTTAAATCTACAGTTTTAATTATGAAATTCAACATCCTTTTTTTTTTTTTTAATTTTATTAGGTCTGCCAACTTTGAAAAAACAACAACAAACTTTTTATTGTGAATTAAGTGAATTCGCAATAGAGGAGATCATTAGTTTTACATTCAACAAATCTTATACTTTGCTTCATTTCATGGTTGCAATTCCCTCCATGCACCAACAGTTAACAGCATTTACCTGGATTCACTTTAACTACTGCCTTCCTCCCTGTGTCTCCTGGCACCCCCATCTGTCCTCTGACAACCTTCCTCCAGTTTTATATTGCCTGCACTGTCACCCATGACAATGCATGTCTTCCTTTTAGCACATGAGCTGCTTCCTCCTCCCCCCATAGCCATCATGGGTTGTTTCATTTATCAAGAAACCCCATCCCACCCCCTTTTTTTAAATGTAAAGACAAACAAACAAAAAAGCCACAGAGAAATATATAATTGTTTAAGCAACCAGAATGCAAATTCTGGAAGCCAGCCTCCTGGTCACCAGCACACAACCTCTCTCTTCCCATGAGTTACTAGAGTCCTCAGCTGCTCAGTCTCTCCGTAATATCACATCTGCCTCCATCTTTGGTGTCGCTGCTTCTCTGGTTGGGGTCCCAAGTTCCACTCATGCTCTTCTCTCTTGATGGTCCTAGAGTCCTCTGTTCCTAGAATGTAAGATTCCTACCCTTTTGTTACACATCTGCCTTTACAGTTGAGATGATCACAGTTAGTCATGATTGCAGTTACTCACTACTTTGGTGTCTGTTTTATTTGGTCTGTCATATCTTTGTTGTGGAGGGTCCATTTAGTGTATTCCTAGTCATCTGTCTTGCCATAAGTCCCCTAATATTTATTCTGGATGATTATAGGATTGGACATTTTTTCTTTTAGCAGCATTGACTGCACATGTGAGCTTCATAGCAAAATTAAAAGAAAACTGTTTCTAGAATGTGTTTCTAGAATAATCTTTTTACCTCTTTATGCATTAGTTTCTTCATCAACAGGAAAATAATAATTCTTGTCCTACCTACAGTATGCTTTGATATAAAAATTAGATAGGATCATGGTAAAGGTCATTTTCATATTATGTTGTAAAACAATAGATGATCAAGTTTCTACTTGTTCCTACTATAAGTTACTTCAAGTCTCTATCATCTATGGGCTTAAAGATAAGGTATTATGTAGTGAAAGCATTATTATATGATATAATTTCACTGCTTCCAAGACTTTCGTAATATTAATTACTTTAATTGTTTTTAATGTATGTTATAATGTGTATAGGAGCCCTGGTGATGCAGTGATTAAGCACTTGACTGCTAACCTAAACATTGGTGATTTAGAACCCCAACTATTCTGTGGAGAAAAGATGTGACAGTCTGCTTCTGTAAAGATTACAGTCTTGGAAACCGTATAAGGCAGTGAGTTTGGTTTGGATTTAATATTGTATGTAGAACTATAGTGGGACAGTGGTTAACTGCTCAACTACTAATGAGAAAGTTTGTGATTTGAAATAACCAGCTGCTCTGCAGAAGAAAGATGTGGCAGAGTGCTTCCATAAAGCACTTTGAAGCATAAAGCACTTGAAAGCCCTCTGGGCATTTCTACTCTGTTGTGAAGGGTTGCAATACATTGGAATGGACTCAACAACAATGGATTTTTAGATAATGTGTATACTTTAATATATACATACAGACTTAATGTGTGCCCCCATTGACTTTGATATATAGCAAGTCATGTTACAAAATGTTTAGAAGCATTTCTATTTACACGACTGCATGAATAATTCTTTTAGTAAGAGCAGCACAATTCTGGTCCCTGTGAGTTGGAAGTTAACAGATAACCTAATTGTTTGCCTTTTCTGACATGCTTTACCACTCCATAGTGCTTTATATCAGTCACCACTCCTCCCTTTCCTCAAGTCTCAGGGTTCTGTAACATCTTGTAACGTCTCATAAAACATAGTTTTCAAAAGAAATGGCTCACACATTTATGGAAGCTGGCAAGTCCCAAATCTGTAGTTCAGAGATGTGTTTGGAGGAATCTTCTCACTCATGTAGTCTCAGGACCTGAGGAACCCAAATCAGGAGATCAGATGATAGGCTTTTGATGCCTGAGGTTACGGGAGCTACTCAATCAGGTCAGCTGATAGGCTGAAACTCATAAACTGGAGGTCAGACATAATGAACCAGGTGTACGATCTAGGGCATGAAGCAAGCTTCTCCAAAGCAGTCTTATAAATTGGAGTGAAACCATGTTCCCAATGGAAACTTGAGAGTATTAATTAGAATCACACCCTCTAGTAGTGTTAGCGTATCCTTCATCCTTAGTTCCACTCTAATCTTTACTCCTTAGTCCCACCTTAACTTTTACCCCTTAGCAACTCAGGCAAGAACCAAAACCCAGGCAAGAACCAATACCAACTGCCATATAGCAGGAACCAAAACCCAGGCAAGAACCAATACCAACTGCCATATAGCAGGAAAACAGACAACACCTGTGAAAGTTACCCTGAGTTGAACAATAAGAAGAGTGAAAAGGGAAGCCCACATCCTGATCACATCTTCCTGGAAGCAATCAGAAAGCATAAAAAATACCAAAACACATACTCAATTAAGTATTAAGG